>NC_041403.2:1437500-1737500 GCF_900747795.2 Erpetoichthys calabaricus | reverse complement strand
AAACTACAGCAGATGTAGTAAGGGTGACAGCTAGGTGGGTGCTTGGCGTGACATCTGGACAGAGGAAGGAGGAAAAGAAAACCTGGTGGTGGAATGAGGAAATACAGGAGAGTATACAGAGGAAGAGGATGGTGAAGAAGAAGTGGAATAGTCAGAGAGATGCAGAAAGTAGACAAGAGAAGTGGTGAAGGCTAAAGAAAAGGCATATGATGAGTTGTATGAGAGGTTGGACACTAAGGAGGGAGAAAATGACCTGTACTGACTGGCTAGACAGAGGGACTGAGCTGGGAAAGATGTGAAGCAGGTTAGGGAGATAAAGGATAAAGACAGAAACATACTCACAAGTAAGAAGGGTGTGTTGAGCAGATGGAAAGAGAACTTTGAGAGGCTGATGAATGAAGAGAATGAGAGAGAGAGAAGTTTGGATGATGTGGAGATAGTAAATCAGGAAGTTCAATGGATTAGCAAGGAGGAAGTACAAACAGCTATGAAGAGGATGAAGATAACACACCTGTGGAAGCATGAAGGTGTTTAGGAGAGATGGCAGTGGAGTTTTTAACCAGATTGTTTAAAAGAATTTTGGAAAATGAGAGGATGCCAGAGGAATTGAGAAGAAGTGTACTGGTGCCGATTTTTAAGAATAAGGGGGATGTGCACGACTGTAGTATCTACAGGGGGACAAAATTGATGAGCCACAGCATGAAGTTATGGGAAAGAGCAGTGGAAGCTCAGTTAAGAAGGGAGGTGATGATTAGCGAGCAGCAGTATGGTTTCATGCCAAGAAAGAGACCAGCTTTGTTATATGTGTAGGAGACGGTGCCACTGACCAGAAAGCAGAGTTGGAGGTGGCAGAGTTAAAGATACTAAGATTTGTATTAGGTGTGACAAGGATGGACAGGACTAGAAATGAGTACATTAGATGGTCAGCTCAGGTTGGAAGGTTGGGAGACAAAGACAGAGAAGCGAGATTGCATTAGTTTGGACATGTGCAGAGGAGAGATGCTGAGTATATTGGGAAAAGGATGCTAAGGATAGAGCTGCCTGGTAAGAGGAAAATAGGAAGGCCTAAGAGAGAGAAGGTTTATGGATGTGGTGAGAGAGAACATGCAGGTGACAGGGGTGACAGAACAAGATGATGAGGACAGGATGATATGGAAATTGATGATTCCTTGTGATGACCCCTAAAGGGAACAGCCGAAAGAAGAAGAAAAAGAAGAAGATATTAATTGGAGAATGTAAATGTTTTAGACTGTGATTTTATTTATTTGACATTAATAATTAAAACTTGACTGAAGAAAAACCATCCTTGTTTTGTTGAAAAAAAAATGCAAAGGAAAAAGTAAAGGATCTGATAATATATTCTTCTATAGGTCTGTGTTAGGTAAAGTAGTTTTCTCGTTAAGGCGTAAGGCCATATGAATTTGACATGGAGGTGAAGAGAGGGGCAGAGTTGTCAACTGATAAAAACTTGGTAATCAGTGAGAGATTTGGGTGTTCTGGAAACATGTTGCTGAGTGTTCCATTTGTGATGAGTTGAATTCTTACATCAGAGACAACTTTTCCCATGTGTACTGTGATGTGGAGAACATTGAATGTGAATGGATCAAGTTCAAGACTTCAATTGTGGAAGCGGCTGCTAAAAGGTGTGGTCTTAAGGCTGTAAGGGGAACTCATGGCAATAATTCTAGAACCCGCTGCTGGACACCAGAGATAAAGGAATCTGTCAGACTAAAGAAGGTGGCCTTCAGGGAAATACACTCTGTGGGATCTCCTGACTTGGATGAGATATTCCAGGGGGTGCCTTTCAACTACAGAGGGATCACGCTCCTTACTCTTTTAGTCTTAGTCTTCTTTCTGGCATAGTTACTGGATGTTGTGTTGGAGTATGATAACCAGCGTTTTGTGGACTTATGGACTGCAGGAATTTGGGGTAGGGGGGTGCTCTTGCATGCCATTAATTTCCTAGATGAATGCAGTGAAAACTGTCTCTGAATACTTGGTGTTATGTCAAATTTATTTACTATGGGTGTCAGTTTTCCCCAAAGCTGTGTCCTGTTTCCTCCTCTGTTTGTGGTTTTCACAGACAAGATATCAAGGTGCAGCCAAGAAAGCAAAGGCAACTAGGGAGGCTAGGGGTAGCATTGTTGATTTATGCAATTGAGATGATTCTCTTTGTGTCATCTCACTGTGACCTTCAGTGCACATTTGAGTGACTCACTGCTGAGTGTAAAGCAGCAGGGAAGAGTAAGGATCAGCACCTCTAAGTCTTTGGTCATTGTTTCTCTTATAAAACAGCAGATTGCTTGGATTGCTTTTTCCAATTAAGGTTTGGTGGATGATATCTTCCCTTAGTGGAGGAGTTTGGGTATCTTTGGATCTTGCTGGTGAGTGAGGAAGAGAAAACAGATTAGAGTGGTGGCTACATTTAGGCAGCCACTGTACTGCTCCATGATGGTAAATTAGGTGATGAGTTTGAGGATGAACCTCTTAGTTTACCGGTCAATCTACATTCCTGTCCTTACCCATGATCATGAACTGTGGGTAATGACTGAAAGAATGTGATTGTTAGAAACGAGGTGCCATCGCAGGGCCACTGACTGGACACTTATTGATAGGGAAACAAGCTTAACAATTTGAGAAGACACTGCTGCTCTGGATTAAGTGAAGCCAGTTAAGATGGTTTGGGCATGTTGTAAGGATGCCCCCTGAGAAGTTCCCCTAGGACTGCTCCAGGAACGCACAACAAAGCAAAAATCCTGCTGCATACCCAGGACATGATGGAGGGATTATATCTCTAAGTTGACTTGGGAACAACTGGGAATTGCCCAAGAAGAGCTGGAATATATACCTGGGAAAAGGGACTACTGCCACTACTACCATCGTTGTGCAGAGTGGTTTGAGAAGATGATGTAGTTTTTCTTTTTTTGCAGCCCACCCACACAGAGATAGGACACTGTGGGAACAATCATATGCTTGCAAACCTGTGTTCAAAGTAATGAATCCTTGAAGCTAACTCAGTTGTCATGTGGAAGAATATCTGCTTAGTTTGCATGTGTCTCTTCATAGTTTGTTTTTTGCTCTGTTGACTTTCAATCCTATCACTGGCAAAAATATATGTTGTTGTTTAACAATAAGTAATAAACTGGGTTTCCATCCATTATCTAACCTGCTATATGCCAACGACAGGGTCACGGGGGTCTGCTGGAGCCAATCCCAGCCAACATAGAGTGCAAGGCAGGAAACAAACCCTGGGCAGGGTGCACACACACACCAAGCACACCCTAGGGACAATTTAGGATCGCCAATGCACCTCACCTCACTGTGCCACCTGAACTGGGTTTCATATACGTTAAATATTTTCATACTAGTTATTTTCTTTAAGTGTTACTAAATCTGTATCTTTACAGGTACATATTAAGTATAACATACTTATAAAATATTTCCACAGGTGGACATTAGACTTATGTTCTTCTGAAAGGAGTAACTGAGTCCAGGCAGTTTCTGATAAGACAATTAATGATCTTTGTAAGAAATGCAGCTGGTAAATGTGTACTAAGGGTCACCTGACATGACTTAACTTTTGTAGGTGAAAACTAAACAGTTTGACTTTGGAATGGCAAGAGTGGGGGGAGGATTTTAAGCTCTAAATGGTGTTCTCTGTGTGAACTGGAAATTCAGAACTTTACTTTTAAAGTCCTGGATCAGCATTAATACTACTAAATACCTCTTTTTGTTAAATTTAAATATTGTGGCTTATTTTCTTGCACAACCAGAAGAATTATTTCAAAGTGAACAAATGGCAGCTGACAATGGCAGAGAGGGCAAGAAAATGAATGACCAGCCAGAAGATCGTTTATTACCTGATTAGTCAGGTAACATAACTTATGTTCAATTAAAAACATAAAATAAAGTTTATCATGGCACTGGAGAGTGGGAATGTGTTGCATGATCCTCAGGAATATAAGTTGGAATTGCATTGCACTTCAAACACGTGAAACTATGTCTAATACTGCAAACTATGAATTCTAAAGTTAAACATTTCTATCAGGACTAAACCAAGACGTGTATGTCTATAGCTTGAATATTAGCTTACTAAGAACTGATCCTGCACTTACTGAGTTTATGTTTTCTTCTTGTTCCTACCATAATTTTCTAATCACCAGTTCTGCCTATTTTTCTAGTATTTTTAGATGTTTCCCTGAACAGATTAAGTTAAAGTAGGCACTTATTCAGAGGTGTTAGAACCCAAGGATTATGAAAATGACATTTTTCTTTCCTAAAAAGTCATTTTAAAAAAGTTGAAAGTATCTAGATAGATAGATAGATAGATAGATAGATAGATAGATAGATAGATAGATAGATAGATAGATAGATAGATAGATAGATAGATAGATAGATAGATAGATAGATAGATAGATAGATAGATAGATAGATAGATAGCATTCTGTTGCAATGGCAAGTTTGTTTTATGACCATTGCCATTTCAGAGTATTTACATCATGAATTACCGTGACGATATTAACCAGAATAAACACATGTGATGTCACTGGAGTGATTGTATAAAAAGGTGGCATGTGCATTTCTGGACCATCCATGGTTGTGGATAAGTTTCTGTGTTAGTGTGCAAATCTTTTTGATAAACCTCTACCAGATTAAGAACCTCAGTCTTGTTATTAGGTTCTTTAGGTTTTGGCTTGCAATTTATAATGCAGATAACAGATCATCATAACTTTTGGTGTTAAATTTGGCTCATTCCTAACTACAGTTGAAGTCAGAATTTTCTATACACTTATGGTGAATTCTTTAAAACTCACTATACAACCCCTCCACAAATTTTATACTAACAAACTATAGATTTGGCATATCATTTAAGACATCTGCTTTGTGCAGAGCAAAAGTTATTTTTTCCAAAAATGTTCGCAGATCTCAGAATGTTTCACTGTTTATTAACTATCACAATTCCAGTGGTTCGTACACTGTTAATATTTGATCACATTGCCTTTAAATTGTTGAACTTCAGCCAAACATTTTGGGTTGTCTTACACAAGAATTCTTACAATAAGTTGCTGGAATTATGAGCCATTCCTCCAGACAGAACTGGTGTAAATGGGACAGATTGGTAGGCCTCCTTCCTCGCAAACACTTTTTCAATCAGATTGAGGTCAGGGCTGGCTTTGTGATGGCCACTCCAGTACCTTGACCTTGCTGTCCTTAAGCCATTTGCCACAACTATGGGGGTCTGTTTGGGGTCCTTGTCCATTTGGAAGACCCATTTGTAACTGAGCTTCAGCATCCTTCCTCAGTTCTTGAGATGTTGCTGCAGCATATCTACATCACTTTCCTTCCTCTTGATGCCATCAATTTTGTGAAGTTCACCAGTCCCATCAGCAGCAAAGCACCCCCACAGTCCCATTCTTGACGGTTGGGATGGTGTTCTTGGACATGTAAGCCTCATTTTTTTTCCTCCAAACACAACAATGGTCGTTATGACGAAACATTTGGATCTTGGATTCATAAGACCAGAGGACATTTCTCCAGAAGGAAGAGAGATAGAGAGATAGAGAGATAATTAATTCCAAGGGGAAATTCACAAGGTTGAATATTTGTCCCTATGTCCCATTGCAAGCTGCAGTTTGGATATTTTTATGGCGGTTTTGGGGCAGTGGCTTCTTTCTTGCTGAGCAGCCTTTCAGGTTATGTTGATGTTGGACTTGTTTTACTGTGGACATCGATACTTGTCTACCTGTGTCCTCCAGCATCTTCACAAGGTTCTTTGTTGTTCTTGGATTGATTTACACTTTTCGTGCCAAAGTCCATTCTTCTCTAGGAGACACAATGTGTCTCCTTCCTGTGTGGTATGATGGCTGTGTGGTCCCATGGTGTTTATATTTGCATATTATTGTTTGTTTAGATAAACATGGAACCTTCAGGTATATGAAAATTGTTCCCAAGGATGAACCAGATTTGTGGAAGTGGACAATTCTTTTTTTGAGGTCTTGGCTGATTTCTTTTGATTTTCCCATTATGTCAAGCAAAGAGGCAGTGAGTTTGACAGTGGGCCTTAACATACATCCACATGTTGACTCCAATTAGGCTAATCAGACGCTAATTGTCAAATTGCCTAAAGGCTTGACATAATTTTCTGGAATTTTCCAAGCTATTTAAAGGCACAGTTAACAAAGTGTCTGTAAACTTGTGACTCAGTGAAATTGTGACATAGTCAATAAAAAGTGTATACACTGAGGTCTGTGGACATTGTTGGAGAAAATTACTTTTGCCCTGCACAAAGCGGATGTCTTAAATGACATGTCAAATTTATAGTTTGTTAGTATAAAATCTGTGGAGGGCTTATAAAGTGAGTTTTAAAGAAGTGTATGGAAACTTCTGACTTCAACTGTATGTCCTATATCCTTGTCATTTTCATGTACAACCATAACTAACCCACCCTGAGTTAGAATACCAGGATAGTCTTGTGCATGTCATGAGTGTGTCCTGATGACCTGAGTCTGTCACATATTGTTGGAATCAACTGAGGGTCCACAGAAGTTTGTTTTTTTACAGGACTGACATAAGTCTAGAGTTTTGTTTTCATTCGCTCTACTCTACTAAGTGTTTGATTTTTGTCATATGGTGTACTTTTGTGCTTTTGTACTTTTATGTCCCTTTCATTTTTCACACTTCTTCATGGTTTTTTATTGGGTCAGCTACTATACAACTTCTCAACTTCTCTGAGCCATGTAGTAAGAGTGAAGGGCACTATGTAATACACATATCTTGGTAATATTTATCTAGTATTTATGTACAGAAGATCAGTAACTGCTTATTCTTTGTGTTCTACAATGCATAAAGCCGCCATTATTAATAAACAAGCTTACCTCCTCCAAACCAGTACCATGGACTTAAATATTTCGTCATGTCCGGTTGCACTTAACTGTGAAAAAGAAACAAAAAAATCAAGTCAACTTAGTAACAGATGCTCACAAATAAGGGCTATTCAGTCCCTGTGTAATCACAGTGAGAGTTGTGTTCGCACACTCAGAAAAACATGAGTTCCATTCTCAGTGAGTTTGGGACTTCACAAGGGCTGTGCTTTGTCCCCTGTCCTGTTTGTGATTTTCATGGACAGGATATCAAGTGGCAGGGGTAGGAGTCAATTTTGTTTGTCTTAGAACTGCTTTTTTCAGATGACTTGCTCCTGTTGGGTTCATCAGGCAGTGAACTTCAAGTATGCATTGGGAACGTTTGCAAGCAAGTGTGAAATGCTAGGAATGAGCATCAGCACCTCCAAATCTGAAATCATGGTCATCAGTAGGAAAAGGTGGATTGCCCTCTCTGAGTGGGAAGTGAGTTATTGCCCCAAATGAAGATGTTTAAGTATCTTGGGATCCTGTTAACGAGTGATTGGAAAAGGGATGATGAGATCAACAGACAGATTGAAACAGTGAGTACAGTTATGCGGTCGATATACTGATCTGTAGTTGTGAAAAAGAAACTGAGTGAGTAGGCAAAACTCTCGATTTACCAGTCGATCTACATCCCTACCCTCACCTATGGTCATTTACTTTGGGTAAAGACTGAAAGAAAGAGCTTGAGGATACAACCTGTGCTCTCCCTTAGAGATAGAATAAGAAGTAGAGACTTCCAGGAGAGGTTTGGAGTAGAGCAGTTGACCCTCCGAATTCAGAGGAGCCAATTGAGGTGGTTCAGGCATCTGATACAGATGAATCCAGGACGTCTCCCTGTGGAGGTTTTACAAGCAATACCAACTGGGAGGAGACCCCACGAAATTATATCTCCCTAATGACCTGGGAACGACTTGAGATCCCACAATATTAGTTGGCAAGTGTTGCTGGGGAAAGAAACGTATGGGCCTAACTGCTAAGACTGGTGCCCTCACAACCCAGTCTCAAATAAGTAGTGGAAAATGAATAAATGAATGAATGAGGATTAGCTTGTTTGTTAATCACAACTGCTGCTGGGAATTATTTATTATAAAGAGCTCATCTAATGTTAAAAAAATTCCTGAAGTGATTCTGCTCTGTTGGGCTCTTGAGCAAGGCCCATAAACTTCAATTGCTTAGCACTTTGGGTGTCTTGAAAAGCGCTATACAAATGCAATGTATTATTATTGTTAAACTTATCAAACCAGTCATGGCCATAAGTAATGTCACTGCTTTACATGTTTTATTTAGAAAAATCACACTCTCTTCTTCAAAAATTTCAGGTCATGTGATAAAATGTACACACTTATTGTAATATTATGTAATAATTATTCCTTTTTTCTGGGCCTGGTTCTTTGTGGTGTGGATCAAAGAATGCTGTCAGAAGGCTTACTCAACAATGGGGCACACCGTATCTCATATGCAGACAATTTATATTCATCAATCAACAAAATAACATCTTTTGAACATGTAAAACAATGTCCTAGTTCATTGCAGGGGTTAAAATCCAGAAGACCATTGCAAGGTTCCAAATTGAAATGTTTATTGTCACTGTCCATACTTTCGATTTCAGACGTCCCATTGTGTATTCAAGCCTAACATTCATACTTCCTACATGTAATACTTTACATTTAATGACATTACATTTCATCTGCCAAAAATCGGCCCAAGCCTGGCTAATGTCCAAGTCCCTCTGTAATGATGCCACACATTCCTGAATATCTGCCAATCCACCTATCTTGGTATCATCTGCAAATTTAACCAGCTTATTGACTATATTCCTATCCAGGGGAGAGTTTCCCAAAAACAAACACTCTTACTGAATAATGAGATATGTAAAGAGTTTTGCAAGTGTTTCCCAAAGTCTTTGTTATTTCACATTTAATAAGTGAGATCATAGGACTTCTTTGTTGGGCCCCTCCCCAGGGTTGATGTCATAAAAGCATGCTGTCAATAACAGGAACATTGATCCTATGTATTTCAACAGTGAAATCTATATATTGTTACATGTGTGCGCATGGGAGGCAGTTTAAGGGCTCTGATGACTGTAGTTAACCGTTGAACAAGGAGTTGGCACTGTGCTCTAATGCCTTCTGTCTTCCTCCCACTCCACCATTGATATCACTTACATTATCCACTTTTCTGGACCTGTCCCTTCCAGCCTGGAACCTATATGCCCAGAAACTCAGCCATATTAACTCAGTTCTGTATTGGACTGAAAAGATATTATCAGCATCTCTGTAAAAAGTACATTTCTGTTTCATTTTTTTCATTACATGAGGGGTCATTAACATGTCCCAACCCTTTTTCTGCATTGTTATCCTTTTTTACTATATATAAAATGACAAAATATCTATGTCAATCCAAGCCTAGGCATAATGTTGTCCGATTTCCACAAGAGGGTGCAATGTATGATGAACAAAGGCATCAAGAGGCACAAAGAAAGATGAATGTAAGGCTTTAGCATATCCTCTGAACAGAGGTTCATAAATACACAGTATGATCAAAATAGGTAGACTTACCATTGTTCCATTAATCCCGTTTTAATAAACAGGCATTTTGCTATGCTAACGTATGATATTGTCAAACCATATACAGTGATCCCTCGCTATATAACGCTTCAACTTTCGCGGCTTCACTCTATCGCGATTTTTTCTCATACACGTTTACGTCACTACACATGCGCTTTCTGAGAACTTTTATCTAAGCCCCATGATGGCTCCTAAATGTGCTGCTTTTTCTAAGCCTTCTGACAATAAAACTAAGCACCGGAGGAAGATGCTTACTATCCAGGAGAAGGTGAAACTCTTGGATATGATCAAAGATGGCAATACCCTAAAAAAGCTTCCTCACGCATATGAAAAGACAGCGCCAGCAACTGCCTATCAAGATGTTCTTCAGCCGCGCACCCAGACACCCACTGCCTACTCCTAGTACTCCTTCAGCGGAAGAAGACAACGACGCACCTGCTGAAGATACTGCACCACCTGAAGACTCTCCTACTGAGGTCGTGCCTTCATAGGTTAGTGGTTGTGTGTAAGAACTGTGTGTGTGTGTGTAATTAAATGTACAGTACAATAATAATAATATGATATTTGTAACATCTAATATGTCTTATTTTCTCTTATTTTGTCTAATATATTGAGTAATACGAGTGTAATCGTGACTAAAGGGTGTTATTTCATGTCTACAGGGCTCTAATAATGTTAAAAAACGTATTTAGAAGGTCGTAAACAGGGTTTCTATACTCTAACTGCGAAAATATTCGATTTATAAATAAAGAATCCTACTTCGCAAAAATTCATTTATCGCGGTAGAGTCTGGAACGGATTAACCGTGATAAACGAGGGTTCACTGTATGTGTAAATGTAAATAAAATAAAAATAAACATAATAAAAAATCAATTAAAGGATGCAAAGAAGACAAAAAAGAACAGTGGCTAGCAGCAATAGGAAAAATATGGAATAGTTCACTAAAAATGAAGAAATGTATTCCAAGGTTCGTGGACTTGAGAAAGCACATTAATTGCACATGACCAGCACACATTCTACAACAGTGTATATGCTTCGGTGTGTGGTGTTCTACTTTTTCTCAGCCACAATTTGGGGCTTCAACATTAAAGTTAGGAGGTATTTGTGAAGAAAAAACCCACTGTCTCCCACAATAAATGCACAATTCCTTATCATTTGACACGCTGCAGAGTAGCATTGAGAACCCTTTTCAACATGTAATGATTGGGATTCAAGAGGATTGGAGTACAATGACATGAAAAACAATTTTAGTGTTGTGCAAAGTGTTGTGTTATTAATTATTATTATTATGTACTTACTTGGCTGACAACTTCATCCAAGTCAATTTACAACATCTGAGATTCAATTATTTCCATTTCTTTTGTTTTTCCCATTGGAGTACAGGCAGGGGAAGTGACTTGCTCATAGTCACACAGTGTCAGTAGTGGGATTTAAACCCACAACATCAGGGTTTGTTGCATGCATGAAACAGTAGTACTCTGGTCCAAATACAAATTTGGACACAGGAACCTTGCTGAGGCTATGTGCATCACCAACAGGCTGCAGTAATGCCAGAAGTGTAGAAACGGAGAGCTGTCAGCAGCTGCACTGTGGGATTGAGGGCAACATTAAGGGTGTGTTCCTCTTTCTAGTTTGTCCTGCACCAGACCAATGATGGTTACAATTTCACTCTTGTATAGCCTATGTTTCTCTGTTAATTATGCATTATTGAGATGATGCAAGGGGTTCATGTTTGGCTGGAAAAGAACATTTAAACCTGTGATCTGGCTTCTTGGATTGCATTTTCTCTAGTTGCATCTCTACCTAAGTTGAGCACTTCACTGTACAACTGCCATTGTCATTGCTGGTACAAGGATGTGGCTGATGACATAGTTAACTCATCAAAGCTACACAGAGTTCCTTTTCTGCTAACATATAACCTATATTATGATTTTATATTTATATCAAAACATCTCAGTATTATTATTATTATGTTGCCAAAATAAGGGTGTCGGAGCGTTTTTCTGACTACTCAGAACACCCTCTGTCTTTCTGTGGTAGAATTGCTGGCAAAAGTTGAAATAAAGAACATTAAAAATGACAAGTGAGTCGCTACACTCATTAGTTTGCGAACAAGATTATTTCCTACTGTAGTTGCGAAGGGTTTTGGGAAACATTTGCTAATTAATTAATGATCTTAATTATGAGACAATGAAGTACTTAGCATTATGAAACTTTTGGGAAAAGCACTCCAGATCATTTATATATATATTAAAAACACCAGTTGCCCCAGCACTGATCCCTGCTTGCCATCACTTTTAACATCACCATCAAGTTTTTAAAAAGTTCCTCTCGCCATCATTCTTTGCTTCTAGTGTCTGAGCTGATTTGTCACTCACCTACAGACTGTGCCCTCAATTCCCACTTCATTTACTTTGATGAACAACCTCTCATGTAGGAAATCAAGATTAAAAATATCATAGGCACCACTCTTTTGTTGCTTCCTCATAGAATTCCAGCATGTTGGTAAAACACGACCTTCCTCATCTGAACCCATGCTGACTGTTTTTGTCATGTGTTGCTCAATCTTTCCCTTAATTCCTTCCATTAATTTACCAGCTTGTTCACCTTCTTTATATAACAGGATAAGGTCTGCCATTTTACAGTCCTTCGGAATCTCTCCAGTGCGCAGCGACTTCTTAAAAATATGTGTTAAGGGTTTATATCTGTACTCACTAACCTCTTTAAGAACCTAAGGGTAAATATTATCTGGTCCTGGTGATTTGTTTGATTTCAGTCTGTTTAATCTGAGCAGCACTTTGCCTTCTAAATTTCCTGATACTGACACTTTGTGACCTTCACCAAATCACTTTACCTGCCTGTTCTCCAATTGGAAAAACAAAAAAAGAAACGTAGTCAATAGTATCTCAAATATTGTAAGTCATCTTGGATAAAGACAGCCAAATAAATTAATAATAAATAATACAATTTCCAAAGCACTGTGCACCACCTTAGTAGTTCCTGGTACTTTTGGGATGTTTGTTGTCATCCAGCTCTGCAAGGTCCTGAAGGCAGTATGACACTTCCAATTCTGGGGCTGATACCTCTGGACTGTTTGCACCCTTTACCTTGTGCCTATGTCCAACTGTGACCCACCTATCTCTACTTCTGTGGTCTTTTCTCTGAAACCTGAAGGGTGTGCACTGTCTCTCTAAAGGGCACCTGGGTCAGGTTTGCCAGTTCTCTACTACTTCACTCCTCCTCCTCAAGGTTCAAAACTCAAGAGTACAAAAGTACTCCAGGCACAACATCAGAACGAAACTGTGTCACCTGGCCTGATTATGTGCAAGAAGAGCCAAAAAAAATAAACAAGAATAATAATGAGAATAAACAAGAATAAACAACAAAGTATCGCCAACAGCTTCAGTTTGTATTAATAACATTTGCTCAGAGTACTTTAAACTAGAACGTGGTACCAGACAAGGATGTCCCTTGTCGCCACTGTTGTTTGCAATCGCTATTGAACCACTGGTGGTTCACTGCTGAAATTCTTATCAGATAAAGGGGATTGTCAGAGAAGGACTGGAACAGAAAATTTCTCTATATGCAGATGATATGGTCTTATATATATCAGACCCAGAAAACACTGTCCCTGCTGTTTTAACAGCACTAACAGAATTTTAAAAGATATCTGTTTTTAGAATTAATCTGAATAAACGTATACTCTTTCCAGTGAACTCACAAACATATAATATTAGATTAGACACCCTACCTTTTACCATAGCAGATCAGTTTAAATACCTAGGGGTAAATATCACAAGTAAACATAAAGCTCTTTATCAACAAAATTTTGCTGTCTGTATGGAAAAAATTAAGCAAGACTTGCATAGATGGTCAACCCTTCATCTCACTCTAGCTGGAAGAATTAACATTGTTAAGATGAATATCCTTCCTAAACTTCTCTTTTTATTTCAAAACATTCCAATATATATCAATAAATCATTTTTTAAACAGTTAGATTCAACAATAACCTCATTCATTTGGAACTCAAAACACCCACGTATCCGAAGAGCGACCCTACAAAGACCTCAGGCAGACGGTGGCATGGCTTTACCTAATTTTCAGTTTTATTACTGGGCAGCAAACATACAAGCCATAAAAACCTGGACACAAATAAATGAACATACACAGGCCTCGTCCACAACAGAAGTAAAATCCTGTAGTACTTCTTTATACTCCCTGCTCTGCGCTCCAATAAATGCAAGTTATCACAAATATACTAATAACCCAATTGTGCTTTACTCACTCAGAATATGGAACCAAATTAGGAAGCATTTTAAGATGGAAAATCTTCTATCAGTGGCACCTCTGCAAGAGAACCACCTCTTTCAACCTTTGCAAGTATATCCAGTTTTTAATACCTGGAAAAGTTTTGGGATTAAAATGCTCAGAGATCCTTATATAGACAACATATTTACATCTTTTGAACAATTACGTTCAAAATTCAACCTCCCAGCTACACATTTCTTTTACTATCTTCAAATTAGAAATTTTGTTAAAGAGAAATTGCCCGATTTCCCCCACCTTGCACCCTCCACAATGCTGGAAAAAATACTGCTCAATTTCGAGGAATTAAACACTATTTCCGCAATATATAAAATCTTATTAGAGTCCCTACCTTTCAAAGATCCAAGAGGACATTGGGAAGAAGATCTCTTAATCAATATATAAGAAAATGAGTGGAAGGTAGCAAAGCAGAGAATTCACTCGAGTTCTATATGCGCAAAGCATAGAATTATTCAACTAAAAATTATATATCGAGCTCATCTGTCTCGCTTAAAACTGTCCAAAATGTTTCCAAGGCAGGATCCAACCTGCGAACGCTGCAACCAAGCTCCTGCCTCACTGGGTCACATGTTCTGGGCCTGCACCAAACTAACATCATTTTGGATATAAATTTTTAAGTGCCTTTCAGACAGCCTTGGTATCACAATCCCTCCTAACCCACTAACAGCTGTGTTTGGTGTCCTTCCAGATGGACTGGAATTGGAGAAGGACAAGCAAACGGTGATTGCATTCACTACACTTTTGGCACGCAGACTTATTTTGTTAAATTGGAAGAATCCTAATTCTCCTCTTATAAGTCAGTGGGAAACTGATGTTTTATATTATTTGATATTGGAAAAAAATCAAATTCTCAGTTAGAGGATCTGTACAAATTTTTTTCAAAACCTGGCAGGATTTAATCAATATTATTTTAGAATAAGAGAAATAACTATTACCGTATTTAACTCCCTTCTCCATCTCTTATTTACATAGATATTTACTTCTCCCTTTCCTTTGTCTAATGTTGCCTTATTAAAAAGCCTAAAGCAATTTTCCTTTAGCTAAGCTCTCCTTCTCAGGGGTGGGGTTTGATTTGTCTTCAGTTGTGTTGTGTTATAAATTGATCTGTTTGTATGGAATGATTACAATGAAAATTAATAAAATAAAAATATAAAAAAAAAAAATGTAATGCAGGACAGATACAGGCCTAAATTTGGAATTAATAGGAAACAAAAAAAAAACTCCACGGTGGATTAATAAAGATTTAAAAAAGAAGTTGCAAAGGAAAAAACTGCTTTATAAGGCATATAAGACTAATGACTGCAAAGTGAATTGTAGAGCGTATGAGAACATGAGGACAACCATTAAGAAGGATATCAGGAAGGCTAAAAGACAGTTGGAGAGGAATATAGCACATAAGGTGAAAGACGACCCTAAGAGATTCTTTCAGTATTTTAGTAGTGAAAAAACAGTCAAGGAGGAGGTCAAGTGCATCAGGAATAGAGAAGGGGAATTAAAAGATACAGACAGTGAAATAGCGGATGCTTTAAACTTACATTTTTCTGAGGTCTTCACAAGTGAGCAAGTGGATAACCTCCCAGAGGTAACAGGGACTACTAAGGAGGTACTGAGGGATTTGGAAATTGTAGAGGGAGAAGTGCTGCTCAGATTAAATAAGCTGAAATCAAACAAATCACCAGGACCAGATAATATTTATCCTTGAGTTCGTAAGGAGGCTAGTGAGTACAGATGTAAACCCTTGACACATATTTTTAGGAAGTCACTGCGCACTGGAGAGATTCTGAAGGACTGGAAAATGGCAAATATCATCCCATTATATAAAAAGGGTGACAGGGCAGATCCAAGCAACTATAGGCCAGTAAGCTTAACATGCATCACAGAAAAATTAATGGAAGGAATTATTAAGGATAAGATCAAGCAACACCTTGCAAGGACAGGAGATATTCTAAGCAGTCAGCATGGGTTCAGAAGAGAGAGGTCGTGTTTTACTAACATGCTGGAATTCTATGAGGAGGCAACAAAAGGATACGATCAAAGTGGAGCAGATGATATTATTTATCTGGACTTTCAGAAAGCATTTGATAAGGTGCCACATGAGAGGTTGGGCATCAAATTAAAAGAAGTGGGAGTTCAGGGTGATGTTTTCAGATGGGTGCAGAATTGGCTCAGACACAGGAAGTAGAGGGTGATGGTGTAAGGAACCTCATCAGAACTGGCCGATGTTAAGAGTGGTGACCAGTAGGGGTCAGTGCTGGGGCAGCTGCTATTTTTAATATATAAATGATTTAGATAGGAATATAAGTAACAAGCTGGTTAAGTTTGCAGATGATACCAAGATAGGTGGATTAGCAGATAATTTGGAATCCGTTATATCATTACAGAAGGACTTGGATAGCAGACAGGCTTGGGCAGATTTGTGGCAGATGAAATTTAATGTCAATAAATGTAAAGAATTACACATAGGAAGTAAAAATGTTAGGCTTGAATACACAATGGGCAGTCGGAAAATTGAGAGTCCACCTTATGAGAAGGATTTAGGAGTCATAGTGGACTCTAAGCTATCAACTTCCCAAAAGTGTTCAGAAGCCATTAAGAAGGCTCACAGACTGTCAGGTTATATAGCACCTTGACGTGTGGAGTACAAGTCACAGGAGGTTCTGCTCAGGCTTTAAAACACACTGGTGAGGCCTCATCTGGAGTACTGTGTGCAGTTTTGGTCTCCAGGCTACAAAAAGGACATAGCAGCACAAGAGAAGGTCCAGAGAAGAGCGACTAGGCTGATTCAGGGCTACAGGGGTTGAATTATGAGGGAAGATTAAAAGAGCTGAGCCTTTACAGTTTAAGCAAAAGAAGATTAAGAGGTGACCTGATTGAAGTGTTTAAAATTATGAAGGGCATTAGTGCAGTGGATCGAGACTGTTATTTTAAAATGAGTTCATCAAGAACACGGGGACACAGTTGGAGACTTGTTAAGGGTAAATTTTGCACAAACATTAGGAAGTTTTTCTTTACACAAAGAACAATAGAAACTTGGAATAAGCTACCAAGTAGTGTGGTAGACAGTAAGACGTTAGGGTCTTTCAAAACTCGACTTTTTTTTTGTTTTCTTGGAAGAAATACGTGGATAGTACTGGCGAGCTTTGTTGGGCTGAATGGCCTGTTCTTGCCTAGAGTGTTCTAATTCTAATTCTAATTCTAAAACACAAGCATTTGAACAACACCATACCTACTGTAAAGCATGGGGGTGGAAACATCATGCTTTGGGGCTGATTTTCTGCAAAGGGACCAGGACGACTGATCCATGTAAAGGAAAGAATGAATGGGGCCATGTATCGTCAGATTTTGAGTGAAAACCTCCTTCCATCAGCAAGGGCATTGAAGATGAAACGTGGCTGGGTCTTTCAGCATGACAATGATCCCAAACACACCGCCCGGGTAACGAAGGAGTGGCTTCGTAAGAAGCATTTCAAGGTCCTGGAGTGGCCTAGCCAGTCTCCAGATCTCAACCCCATAGAAAATCTTTGGAGGGAGTTGAAAGTCCGTGTTGCCCAGCGACAGCCCCAAAACATCATTTAACAGGTTTGACCACCCTAACCCACTTTCACCTCGGAGTACTGCACTCTCTACACATCCTTCTGCTGATACCAACATAGGAGAGACATCCCCACCCACAATTACAGCAGCACAAGTGAGCAGAGAGCTGAGGAAACTTCGTGCCAGCAAAGCAGCAGGTCCAGATGGAGTATCGCCACGACTGCTGAAGGTCTGTGCATCAGAGCTAGGGGGTCCTCTACAGCGCATCTTCAACCTGAGCCTGGAACAGGGGAAAGTCCCGAGGCTTTGGAAAACATCTTGCATCACCCCAGTCCCAAAGGTATCACGTCCTGGTGAGCTGAATGACTTCCGGCCTGTCGCTCTAACACCACATGTGATGAAGACCATGGAGCGGCTGCTGCTTCACCACCTGAGGCCACAGGTCCAACACGCCCTCGACCCTCTGCAGTTCGCATACCAGGAGAAGTTGGGAGCGGAAGATGCCATCATCTATATGCTACATCGATCCCTCTCCCACTTGGACAGAGGCAGTGGCGCTGTAAGAATTATGTTTCTAGACTTCTCTAGCGCCTTCAACACCATCCAACCTCTGCTCCTTAGGGACAAGCTGACAGAGATGGGAGTAGATTCATACCTGGTGGCATGGATCGTGGACTATCTTACAAACAGACCTCAGTATGTGCGTCTCGGGAATTGCAGATCTGACTTTGTGGTCAGCAACACAGGAGCGCCGCAGGGGACTGTACTTTCTCCGGTCCTATTCAGCCTATATACATTGGACTTCCAATATAACTCGGAGTCCTGCCACGTGCAAAAGTTTGCTGACGACACTGCTATCGTGGGCTGCATCAGGAGTGGGCAGGAGGAGGAGTATAGGGACCTAATCAATGACTTTGTTAAATGGTGCGACTTAAACCACCTACAACTGAACACCAGCAAAACCAAGGCACTGGTGGTGGATTTTAGGAGACCCAGGCCCCTCATGGACCCCGTGATCATCAGAGGTGACTGTGTGCAGAGGGTGCAGACCTATAAATACCTGGCAGTGCAGCTGGACGATAAATTGGACTGGACTGCCAATACTGATTCTCTGTGCAAGAAAGGACAGAGCCACCTGTACTTCCTTAGAAGACTGGCATCCTTCAACATCTGCAGTAGGATGCTGCAGATGTTCTATCAGATGGTTGTGGCGAGCGCCCTCTTCTACGCAGTGGTGTGCTGGGGAGGCAGCATTAAGAAGAAGGATGCCTCACACCTGGACAAACTGGTGAGGAAGGCAGGCTCTATTGTTGGCATAGAGCTGGACGGTTTGACATCCGTAGCAGAGCAACGGGCACTCAGCAGGCTCCTATCAATTATGGAGAATCCACCACATCCATTAAACAGTGTCATCTCCAGACAGAGGATCAGTTTCAGCGACAGACTGCTGTCACTGTCCTGCTCCACTGACAGACTGAGAAGATCGTTCCTCCCCCAAACTATGCGACTCTTCAATTCCACCAGAGGGGGTAAACGTTGAACATTATTCAAGTTATTTTCTGTTTTTTACCTGCACTTTTTATTACTCTTTAATATTTTTTTCTGCTGGAGTATGTGAATTTCCCCCTGGGATTAATAAAGTATTCTATCTATCTATCTATCTATCTATCTATCTATCTATCTATCTATCTATCTATCTATCTATCTATCTATCTATCTATCTATCTATCTATCTCTAGAGGAGATCTGCATGGAGGAATGGGCCAAAATACCAGCAACAGTGTGTGAAAACCTTGTGAAGACTTACAGAAAACGTTTGACCTCTGTCATTGCCAACAAAGGGTATATAACAAAGTATTGAGATGAACTTTTGTTATTGACCAAATACTTTTTTTCCACCATAATTTGCAAATAAATTCTTTAAAAATCAAACAATGTGATTTTTCTGGATATTTTTTCTCATTTTGTCTCTCATAGTTGATGAAAATTACAGGCCTCTCTCATCTTTTTAATTGGGAGAACTTGCACAATTGGTGGCTGACTAAATAATTTTTTGCCCCACTGTAAGTGTGACTCCCGTGTCTGTCTGTGTCGAGTTAAGCGCTGGTATAGCGCCATCTATTGTCACACCCTGTATTACAGTATATTGATATTAAACTTTGTAATTATATAAATATATTGCGAGATAGGAATTCGTTTTTGAATCAATAAAAACAGCACATGTGCTTTAATCATCTTTTGAAGTTCTATCCAATAAAAATACAAGGGACATGCAAAAAGTTTCAGCACTTTTATATTTTCGTTGGAAACGGTGAAGGCGGGAGTGAGGAGTAGTAAAATTGGAACAACGCAGAAGAAGGTGACTACGTAGAAAAGTGATGTCATGTGTTTTTGAAATTCTTAATAATAATAACAGAGTTTAAAAAAAGTGCGGAAACTGTTTGAACGTCCCTCATATAAAATAATTGTAATGATAGCAACATGCAATAGTTGTACAGTTGCCTAATTTAAATGAAGTGTTTCACCAATTAATAACAAAAAACATACTCTGGCACTGGCCAGATACAATACACTGTTTGTACTGTGTACAGTAAATCATCATTTTTTCAAAGGAACCTTTGATAATATTTTACATTTCTATAAAATTCTTTGATTTTACTTGTCAGAAGTGCCCAGATATGTTTTTGTCAATAAAAAGTGTTGGATTCACTTAATTAAAAGCAAGCAGGGGGAGAAGCCCCCCAGTACAACTGATGAAAAACTCAAAAAAAACAACACTGTTGAGTCACAGAGTTGTGCAGATACAGGAGATTTTAGAGACAGAAAGGTTATCAGACACTTCAAACAAACATAAGTGTCTTTCAGGAGTGAATCGAGCTCCGTGTGTAGTCGGAGGGGACAGTTCCATCCATCAATGGAAAGAATAGAAAATCTTCCTATTCATAGGGGTGCGCCTCGGGAGCGGGACCCCCCAACAGGAGCAGAGGATATCTGGGTGAGATGAGGGACAAGGCAGTGAGACTAAAGGACGCATCTTGTGTCCTGGGCATGACGTTAAACTGCACTTGGAGTGGTCCTCAAACCTGTAGGGAAATCAAGGGGATTGGTGGAAGGATTGGCTCTCCAGCCACCATAAAAAAACTTCATGCAGCTCTGAGATGAAAGACAGGACTCCATTCTGATCTCCGGGTGAGTAACTCCGCTGCAGACAGCCATAGGAAGGCTGATCACTTTATGAACAGGATGGGGTTAGGGGTAGGGTTAGGGTCAGGCCTGTTGGGGATCAGAACTGGTGTGGTACTGAGGCGTCACCCACTGCACGGCAGCACTTGGGTCCCAATTTGAGGTGAGTGTATTATGAGACTCCGATTATGGCACTCCCTGGATGCCTTGTCTTTTGTCTCGGTGTTTGCTTCGACCGTGGTGAGTGATATCTCCGTGAGGGAGACATTTTATTCACAACTTTGCTCAGTGGTTGATGGGTGCCTCCGAGGTGACACTCCTCTAGTCATGAGTGATTTCAATGCAGCCACTGGCACTGACAGGGCTGGCTATGATGGTTGTGTTGGTCTGGTGACCATGGTGACAGTGGCTCCATGTTCCTTGAATTTGTTAAGGGTCAGGGGCTGCGGATCACTGGATCCTGGTTAAAGTGCCCGTGATGTTTGTGAATGCTGACCACAGATTTATTGTTGCTACTCTGAAGATCCATGTTAGGTCCAGTAGACTGCCACCTACTAAGAAAATGAGCCTGGACTGACCATAAACCAAGATCAGGTTGTTTCTAATGAGTTTGTGCGAGGAACTTACAGACTTGCTTTCGACTACCAATCCTAATGTGATGAGGGAGACCCTTATCATTGAGAGGAGTCGCAGCGCACGGCTCAATGGCAACTCTGGTCTGTACTGGTAACTGAGAAGGACGGCTACGAGGGCTCTGAGGGCAGATAAGGAGGCGTTTGTTAGAGGAATTTGTGAGCAAGTGACACACCATCTGTGGTCTAGCGAGCCACGTTCTGCTTACAGAGGAATCGAAGCATTCCGCACATCCAAATCTGTTCCTCAGAGAGTCGCAGTCAGGGCGGCCGATGGAACGGTCCTTACGGATGACACTGCAGTTGCGACCCAGTGGGCTGGCTACTTTGAGCAGTTGTTCAAAGCTGATCCTCCGGCTAAGACGTTGGATATCTCGGGGTCCATGGTCCTTGAGGCTGATCCTCCAATTAGCTGTGAACCACCCAGTCTCATTGAGATTGCACAGGTGGTGAGCCAACTTAGGGTAGGGAAGGCTGCCGGGGTCTGTGGTATCTGGGGTGAACTTCTCCAGGCTGGTGGTAATGCTGTGCTCCTGGCATGGCAAGCAGTCTTTGCTTCCATTTGGGAGACTGGCATCATCCCAACTGACTGGAAAACGAGACTTGTCATCCTTATCTGGAAAGGAAAGGGGGATCGCCTGGATTGCAGCAACTATAGGGGGTTAACACTGCTCTCCGTGCCGAGTAAGGTCCTTGTTAGGGTCTTCCTCAATGGGATCAATGATCACTTGCTCACCTACCTGCGACTGGAACAGTCTGGTTTCACACCTAAGAAGTCGACCATCGACCGCATCCTGGCACTGAGGGTTCTCATGGAGCGTAAACATGAATATCGGCAGAGTTTCTTTGCAGTCTTCATAAAGCATTCAACTTAGTTGATCGAGCTGCCCTGTGGGACATACTGAGGGTTCACGGATCCCCTTGAGGTTGCTGGATATCATGGCCGGCCTGTACACTGGTACTGTGAGTGCTGTGCAGAGTGGAAGCAGACCCTTTGTGTTTTTCCCAGTTGATTCTGGGGTCCATCAGGGGTCTGTTCTGCTCCTACTCTGATCGATGCTTGTATGGACTGGGTGTTGGGGGGGGGGTCATGGTGTCCAGCGGCTGTGGGGCATCTGTTGGTGAAGAAAGATTCACAGATCTCGACTTTACATTCCTTCAATTTTACTGCCCTCTGTGAATTTCTCAAGTTTGCTAACTACAGCAGAAGAGTCGGAGTCAATTGTGTCGTATGCTTTATTTTTGTCAGCTATTCCAGTTTCCTGTTCAAATGTTCATAATATGTTCTTGAGTAAATGTCTACTGAGAAGAAACAATGAAACTCACTATATACATGTACTCATTCAAAAATGGTGTCTTTAGTTCTTGTGGCCAGAAGGAGGCATTGCAGCACCCCACACCTCAGACACCGCCACACAGACACAAGTCCTGGGTTCAAATGAGTGATTTGTTAACAATAAAACCTTAACAAGGCCTCTTCCAATACACACAATTCCTCTTTATTTCTCTCTTTCCTCTCCTTCACACCTCCAGGTGAGCTTTGTCCTCCTTCCACCTGACTCCAACTCACCCAGATGTGGTAGAGCGGTTCCTTTCATCTTGGACCCAGGTGTACTTCCAGTGCCAGGCCACAGTCTGACAGAAGTATTTCCGGGTCAATCAGAAGTTCTAAAAACCAAGGAACACAGCTCCTAGCAGCACCCCCTGGTGGTACCCAGGGACCACAAAATGGCTGCTCTACACCACTACATGCCCCGAGGGTGTCCATTGGAGTACCGGGGTCCGGGGTTGCTGCCATCTAGCAGTTTGGGGGAGCACATAGCTTGAAGCTCCCCCATGTCCTTACTTTAAGCAGGCCTCCCAACGGCCATCCTGACGAGATGCCAGCGTACCCATTCATCAGATGGCATCTGATGTCCAGATCCTTGTGTAGGCAGGGGACCTCTTTATGCCTGTTTGGCACCTGGACCTCCCAGGCACGGGAAGGAGTCCATTCTAAGAGGGACGTCTGCCATCCATGACATTCTTTTATGACCATGTCATCCACAAGAGCGACTGAGCATGCGCTATAAAGTTTGCTAACTGGCATGTGCCACTTCAGTCTGTTTCTTTCTCTATCTCATAATCTGCCCTTTTCACTTGCCTGCTACTTTTTATCATGTACTCACACAACCACAGAAAGTCAGTAATCCTGAGAGTCCATTGGTGCTCTGCACTCAGGTGACCTTTGGCTCTTTGAAATGGCTAATTTGATAAAAATACAAATTCTGTGTAATCAGTTCAATTCAGATTTATTGTTATGTGTACAAAGTACACTGAAACTCCACAAACACACAGCACGCTGTCACTGGGTGTAAATCTCACTCTGCATGCCTTGTAAGAAATAACAACACAAGGTAGGAGGTGAAAAGGACCCCCTGGCACAAGCACCCCGGACCGCGTGTTCTGCAGCTGAGGACTTCAGTTTGGCAAAGCCGCATATAAAATCACCGGGAATGGCATCACAATGGAGAAAATGGCAGAGAGTTGATGACGCAATCTGGTTATGCAAAATGCTTATGGCAGACTCAGCAATTTATGAAAATGAAACAAAAAACAGACAGTTTGATTTGTTGGGTGATTTGAGTGTGCAGCTGCCATTAATCCACTGCATATGTAAGTTCAACCATAGATACTTGGAATAAGCGACCAAGTAGTGTGGTAGACAGTAAGACTTTGGGGACTTTCAAAACTCCACTTGATTTTATTTGGAAGAAATAAGTGGAGAAGACTGGTGAGCTTTGGTGAGCCGAATGGCCTGTTCTCGTCCAAATTGTTTTAAAGTTCTAATTCAATTCAATTTAATTCTGTTTATTTTTGCACAGTGCTGTTCACTGAGCTCTGGCACAGACTGCTGAAGTGCCTTAATGGATCAGAGTGAATTGTGGTGATGTTATAGAAAGAAGAAAATTAGCCGACATGTTTTGTTCATACAAGTGTAGCCCGTCTACTCTAACTGTGTGTAGAAAGGGGCCCTGAGTTCTTTACTCTAATGTCTGATTTGTTAGGATTCTAATTACTTTAATATTTTACATCTCGGGTTACATTGAACAAAACATTATTAATTACCCTAGGTTCTTGTCTATAAGCCGGACTCATGTATAAGCCGGAGACCAAAAATCATACGAATTTTTAAAATAAAATCGTATCATAGATAAGCCGGACTCATGGATAAGCCGAACGTACTATAACCTATAACTAATAGAAGGGAGGGAGGTCAGTGGTCTCACTCGCACCCATTTAATTTCTTTAAGGGGGGAGAGAGTGTGAGATATTGGCGTCTCTCTCACTCCCCGCATGGCGCGGTTGGAGCGGCCGGAGCGCGTTCTTTCTGCTCTGGGCGTCGCCGAATCAACACACGCGCGTAGCGGTCATTTAAATTGTGATTTTATATGTAAGCATATTTAAATATATATCGCGGATTTTTTGCTGGTTCGCGGATTTCTGCGGACAATGGGTCTTTTAATTTCTGGTACATGCTTCCTCAGTTGGTTTACCCAGTTGATTTCATACAAGGGACGCTATTGGCAGATGGCTGAGAAGCTACCCAACTTACTTTTCTCTATCTCTCTCTTGCGCTGACTATCTGTGATCCTGACGTATGGGGATTGAGCAGGGGGGCTGTTCGCACACCTAGACGATACGGACGCTCGTCTAAAAATGCTGAAAGATTATCTTCACGTTGCTATCTTTTGTAAAGCTGATTCCTGAAAAGACATGCTGCACAGTGCTTCGCATACTTAAAAGCTCGAATTGCACGTATTGATTTTTGACTGAAAAACAAACTCTGTCTCTGTCTCTCTTCCTGCTCCTGACGGAGAGGGTGTGAGCTGCCGCCTTCAACAGCTTTGTGCCGCGGTGCTTCGCATACTTAAAAGCCAAACAGCCCTATTGATTTGTTTGCTTCACTCCTTTGAAGAGGAAGATATGTTTGCATTCTTTTAATTGTGAGACGGAACTGTCATCTCTGTCTTGTCATGGAGCACAGTTTAAACTTTTGAAAAAGAGACAAATGTTTGTTTGCAGTGTTTGAATAACGTTCCTGTCTCTCTACAACCTCCTGTGTTTCTGCGCAAATCTGTGACCCAAGCATGACAATATAAAAATAACCATATAAACATATGGTTTCTACTTCGCGGATTTTCTTATTTCGCGGGTGGCTCTGGAATGCAACCCCCGCGATGGATGTATAAGCCGGACTTATGTATAAGCCGATATTCTATTTTTTCATTTTCACAACTTTTTTCCTTAGATAAGCCGCGGCTTATAGACAAGAACTTAGGGTACTTCTATCAATACACTGGTTAGATAATAACAAGTAATGGTAAAAGAAATTACCTGTTAACATTCGTTCCTAACCCAATAGTTTATTTTACACCAACTTATAATAAACACCAGGAAACTGGGTTATAAAACAATAATGAACTCCCCGTTTAATTATAAGTCAACAAACACAATTAATTATCAGAAAATAATCAGGAACTATATTACACTAAAATAAAACACATTCAGTTTTGTCACTCTATTTGAAACAAAACGTTGCAGGCCTGATTCGTGGCTTGGGAGCGTTGCGACTAAAAACTTATCGGTCCTTTCACTCCAACCGGAGCAACAAAATAAAATGAAAAAGGTACCTTACTTGGCAATGTTGTTATCAGTCCAACAAATCCTTCTGACCTCTCTGCCTCTGTCTATGCGCAGGTAGCCACTGTTTAATGCATCCAAAAATGTCTCCGTCATCCAAATAAGCAAACGTTCATTAGTGTGTTGAGCTGAGTTAACTCCTGCCTCTGGTAGTTCGCTCCGTTACTCCCCTCGTTGAATTAACAAGTTGTTCCTCACCAGATAGACCCTGTGAATATCTAATCAAACTTCTTCGTCTATCTCAGCAGTTCGTATCCTGGTAAATTATCTGGTTGATAATTTATCTCTCAAACTTTCTGCTACACCACCTTGGCGTCACGTTCTCTCTTTTTCTTTCTTCTCTTCTTTCCCCTCCTCTCCTACAGCCCTTCCGTTTTTACTACCACTTCCGGTTATCAAAATAAAAGTCTTCATAACTACATAAATGAACTATTACACTAAAATTAACAGTTTACAACACAACATTTACATTTTTACATTAATTAGTGATTTAAACACATTTTTAATTGGGCTACACATGGATTATGCTAACTTACATTCTATGCACTGCACTGTTTTTATACTTTATGCAAATGAAGGACACAGCAGCAGTGATTGACAGCGCTACTAACCAATAAGGTGGACAGATGACTGAAGATGAGGCAGTGTCCAGGACACACAAAAAGAGACAGGATGACGTTGTGAAATGGAAAGAGAAAGTGCAGCGACCCTCAGGGAAGACCTAAAGTTCAATGGATAGCAAGTGCTGTTTTTTGCTGCTGGCTACCAGCACTCTTATCTGGGCTCTTGTCTGCTCTGTCGACCCCCAGTCCCAGTCACAGTGCTGAAAATCAGTGAAAAACTCAACAAACTCCAAGGAAGAAACACCAGTCTTAGATAGCGGCGCTCCTGGCTATTCACATTAATAAATCACATACCGGCACTTATATAAATTCTCTTCAATAATTGTTTTGTGTATACATTCAGATGGGGGGGGGGGTTCACATCTCTCTATTATAATAAAAATTCCTGCGACGAGATAAGACTTTTTCGGAGAGACACTTTCACGTCTTGTGAGATGAGACTTTGTGCCAAGAGATTTAATCACACCCAGGGCCGGAAATAAAAGACAAAGAGTAGATGACAAAGTAGAACGTCGTAAAGAATTCAAAAACATTGGCGCGATAGACATGCAGAGCAGGTTAGAGATAATGGAAGTATGAAAATTCGAAAGTCTCAAAAAAATGATAGTAAAGATCGCAGAAAATATTACTCGGTGAAATAATGGAACAGTGAAAAGAGATGGAATATATTGTTCGGATTTAAACTTTGAGTTGGAGACTTGTAGATCGTCTAATTTGTGTTGCCATCAGGAAAAAGTAGTGTTTCTTCCCAATGAAGAGGCGTATCCATGAAAATTAAAAGAGCTGTTGTTTGGTGAAAGTGAAATCCACATATGTGAAGTAGCTGGCCAGGGGGGTTGGCGAGCAAAGCAAGCAGGGGGAGAAGCCCCCCAGTACAACTGAAGAAAAACACAAAAAAAACAACACTACACTTGAATGAACAGCAAAAACAAATGAAAAATCATAAACATCTAATGGTGATAACAATCTATACTGAACTTTCGCATTATTCCTACTGATTACCCTTTTCAATTCAAACGTATGCACTTTCTTATACAATTGTGTTTTGCAAAGACTGTCGACAAAAGCCAAGTCACTAGGAAAAGCAGAAAAAAGTGGGAATCTAAGACAGGAATGTTTTCCGCCATGAACACTTGTGTAAAGAGTGTTCAAGAGTGAGCAGCTCTGGTGACCTTATAATATTATGATTATCTAACTGATACCAAGGCGACTTCCTTGGACCAAACAAGAAAGAAAGGATATACAGGTAATTAAGCTGTAAACTGCCTTCTGGAACCCCCCCTTCCAACATGGGATTTCTTCCAGGTGCTCATAAGCCCACACAAACTGACAGAATGCCTCTGTGATGTCCCACTCCGGTCTGCTCTCTGCCTCCCCATTACAGATGGTGCTCTTCTTATCTGATCTAGCTGGGTCATAAATGGGCCAACTGCGTACACAGTACAGCATCCTTCCTAATTAAACATTAATTAAACAAAAACTAATTAACTAATTAACTAACAAAACTAATTAAACATTAACTTTCCTGCCTGTTTAAAAAAATGTTAAAATATAAAAGCATCATTATCCTAAGTGCTATGCATCACTCTCCTTTGCAGTAGTGTAGTGGCGATGCTGTGCAGAAAAGGTGGGCACAGACAGAGAGATCAGCTGACGCTGACAGTGTGCGGCTGACTAAAGGAGCTCTGATGTTAGCTCAGGCTGACCGCTGGCAGCTCACCACAGTGCCTCCTGGTGCTCAATGCAGCACACATTTGGCCTTATCATCTACAGTAATACGTTAAGGGAGTTAGAGGACTCCATGATACGCCACTGCAGCAGGCAGAGAGACGCTGATGTGACATCCTGTGCTGAAAAGTCGGTAGGGACTCACGTAACCCACCATACCCTTTGCTATCTGTTGTGATATGAAATTTTGCATACAAGTTGATAAATATTTTGTGTGCCTTTATTTGTAAATTAGACAAAGTAATGTAATATTAGTGTTACATTATTGATAAGAACAGCAATGGTTTGATAGTTTAAGAACCCCTTTTAAGAATGAGTCTCTTTGTAATTTTACGACAGGGTTAGCGTAAGTGCCTAAAACCAGTTTGGCTAACATTTCTCTGCTAAAGTCTCTCAGTCAACCCCCTTAGGAAAGCCAGGCCACCCAACTGCCAAGCTTTACCTTAACACATTGTTTGGAGGGTGGCAGGTGTGAAGGTATTCTGTCCCCCCATTGATTTGAAGTATGGCTGTTTGGAACTGCCTTGGCTCAGAAACCATTAAGTACCACGACACCCTATTGGCTGGAGGGGTTGGACAGAAGATCTATAAATTTTCTTGCTTAACCTCACTCTCTATCTCTTACCACACTGATGAAGGAGCATCTCACATACCATGAACTGAGAAGGACAACACAATGAAGAGCACAGCTCGGCAGCCATATTGAGACAGGCATGTGGCCTGTTCTGAAGAAAGCGAACCACAAATGAGGACTTAACTGGAGACATTTAAAGTAACTAACAAGTCTGTGTGCCACCTGAAACTACACATCAACATTTATCAGGTTGTATGGTTGCCGACATTCAAATGTATTTTGCATATTGTTATTATTTATGAATATTATCAATAATACATTATTTAAATTGTAACTTAACTCCTGCTTGTCTTTTACTACACCTAATTGCCTGAGGCTATAAATGTAGAAGGGAAGGTGGGGAGAAGTTATAAAGTACAATACCTTAGAAACAGAGGTAAGAATGGGAGCTTGAGGCCTTCTGACAAAGGCTACTGTGGGAGATGGCTGGCTGTTCATCCCGGCCAATACCCCCAGGCTGCCAGATGGAGCCCTCTCTGTAGCATGGAAGTGCCCCAAAGACCAGCAGGGAATCCTGGACAATGGAGTTTCTATTCCCAACCCTGCTGGATACCATGGGACCCACCAGAGGGTGCTGCAGGGAGGCTCAAGGACTTGCATGTGCACTATAACCCGGAAGTACGTCTTAGTCACAGCGACAGAGGAAATGATGTGCTTCCGGGATGAAGAAGGAGAGTTTAATCCGACCCGGAAGTGCTAAGAAGTCACGTGGACAGGGGTTCATGGACTATAAAAGACTATGAGAAACCCCAGACGAGTGAGCTGAGCTGGAAGGAAGGGTAGCAATGCATCTGGGAGTGGAGGATTGTGTATTGTTTATTGATAGTGTTGGTTATTGTATGAGTAGTGTGGAGTGGAGGGTGCTTGGTGAACGTTATTATTATAATAAAAACAATAATTATTGGACTTTTACCTGGTGTTTGGCGTGGTACCTGAGGGTTCAAGGGAGCGATAGCACCTCCTACTGTTACAGCTACATATTAATAATACAAAAGGGGAAAGGAGAGGAATATAATACTCTATCAAGACAAAACACTATCCAAATCTAATATTTTTCTAAAAATGTGTCTGATGGTAAAGATTAATGGAATTAACGGAAGTCTAAATTCCAATATATGAGAAAAATAATAATGCAACCCAGCTCATCCAAAGTCTGTTGAAGTGAACACCTTTGAACACTTGTGTTACAGTCCATCAAGGATTTCTGCATCATGTAAAGCATGAAGGACACCAATGACCTACTTCTACAATACTCTGATTTTAAACACAAGGTCGGTATAACACAAGTCCTGTTGGATGTTGGACTTTTCGGAGGGTGCCTTGGATGAGTCCATTCTCCGTGAAGGTTGCATCTGCAGGAGATGCCAGCTGATCCAGCACCTCAGGTTACTGAATTGGAGGAGGACAAGTGGGTGGACCTGCATTGTAGGCCCAGGTGTCCTTTATGCAGATGGTGTGCACCCCTCAGGTGGCGCAGGACCAGACAGGTCAACACACTGTGGTTGGTGAAAGTTGAATGTAGGTGTAAGGCAAAGAGTGCACACTCTTCGGGGGCAGAGAGTGAAGAAGATGAGCCTTTTCAGTTTAAGCAGAGGGAGATGAAGAGGAGACCTGACTGAAGTGTTTGAAATTATGAAGGCAATTAGTCCAGTGGATCGAGACTGAGACTTCAAAATGAGTTCATCAAGAACACAGCAACACGATAGGAGACATGCTAAGGGTAAAATTTACACAATCATTAGCAATTAGTGTGGTGGACAGGAGGACTTTAGGGACCTTCAAAACTCGACTTGATGTTACTTTGAAGGAATCAGGTGGACAGGGCTGGCGAGCTCGGCTGGGCTCAATGGCCTGTTCTCATCGCAAGTCTTCTAATGTTCTAATGTTCAATAGTTTGTATGTTTAGTTGAAGTACAAAACTCAACACAACAATACTGTCCAGTTTGGGATACCAATTATGTCTTCTTCTATACTGGAATGGGCTTGTAGTGAAATATGAAATAAAAAATTAAATCACATAATGAATAGATATAACGCTTAGCAAAATAAAATAAGGCTAAAAGAAAACTGAAGAACTGAACTGCATTTGGGTGTTGAGAGAAGCGAATGGTGTCAGCGTAGTTATGATATCCTTGCCTTGTCTTGTAAACACTTTCATTTCATAAAGCAGCAAACATAACAATGAAAAATCAAAGGCCGTAACACTTTTAACTCTTTTAGGGCGGATGTCGACATCCAGGGGTAGGGGGCGACAATCAGCTGTTAATGGCGACAAATCTCACTGTCACGTCACAGGCATTCCCTCTGTGCTTGGAGGAATGCTAGACTCGTTGACTCGGCAAATAAACCTTGCGTGTGCGTGAGTTGCGAAATGTAAACAAAGGCAAGATGGCACCGACATGTGAAAAGGCAGCGAAGCAAGTGCAGAAAAGAAAACACTCGGCAGACGATGTTTTGCGCATTGTCGCGGAGTTGGACTCTTGATTTCTCAGAATCGGATTTTATTGGCAGTGATCAGGAGATCGAGCAAGAGAGTTAGAAGCAGGCATCAGCTGATCAGACACCAGCCGATACTGCGCGAGCGGATCTGCTGCCAGTTGAGTGCCTTCGCGCAGCCGATGCATCTACGGCAAGGTTCGCATGGGATAAATACACAGACATTGATCCTTTGAGAGCTGATCTGGCTACGGAGTTTACAAGACGGCATGGCTTGCTGTTGGACACGACAGATCACCAGCTGCTGTACTTCAGGCTGCTCTCTCCTGATGCTGCTTTTCAGCTACTGTCAGACGAGACAAACAGGTAGGCAGAGATTTTTTTTGAATCGCGGGCTGCGTTTGCATCGCATTCTCGTTATTCAAAGTGGAAACCCACAACGAAAGACGAGATGAAGCGCGCTGTGGCATTACAAATAGAGATGGGACAGAACTGGTGATATAACTTCAGGGAGCATTAGTCCAAATGTGTTTTGTCCCCTGGTGGCTTAGGTACGTGCTGCTGCAAAGTTTTATTCACTTCTGTAATAAACAGAAGCAAATCCCATGGGGTGAGCCAGGCTATAATGCCATACATAAAGTTCATAAAGTTTCAGAAGATGAAAAGAGGTGACAATACGGTTTTCATGCAGGCAGAAAACTTGGTGGCAGTGGCATGGCATGATGGCAAATGGGTGACTTGTCTCTCTACAGTACACACTAACAATATATGTGAGAAAGTGCAGCAACAGACAATTGAAAAACAGGCACCAAAGCAACACGTATAGTAAGGAGTGCAGTGTGGCAATGACTGAAATTGGCTGCTTTGAGTGAGATCAGACTTTGCTGTGTAAAATGTATGTGATATGTATGGGAAATCATAGAGTATGCAGGCTCATACAACATGCAAGACAGTAACATTTGTCAAAAGTAAATATTTTTTGTTGATTTGATATGTTAAACAATTGCTTTGTGTTCTTTTTTAAAAAATGTTAGTTTTTGGAAAAATATTCAGTCCTGGAAGAAAAGAAACAAAAAGAAAAATTAGCCCTAAAAGAGTTAAAGAACAGGAGCAGGTAAGACAGTCCTAGACAGAGCTGAGACGTGCCTGCCTGTAGCGCCCCACACTGGTGGACAGTCCAAATGGGGAGTGGGATGAGCTTTTACATTTTTTTGGTTGCAGATTCAGAATGTGGGGCTTTTGATGTGGATAATAAACTTTGAATACAAACATTCAAGAGTCGTAACAGTGAATTTCTGGATGGAGAAATTACAAATAGCAAATGATTTGGTGTACAGTCACGTAGTAAACGCTGGTTGAAGTGTGAAAAATCTGTAAATTTTGATCGATATTTTCCTTATATTTTGCTCAAGACAAAACAATAGATGAACTTAAATACCGGACATTTGCATGGACAGTTAACATCAAAGGCAATCTGCTTTCCTGAATCACAGGATCACCTGTTGGATCTGAGCGGAAATTCAGGAGACCCTCAAGCTGTATTGATGGTTTTATCACCTGTGAAGGGAATAAGGGCACCAGGACTACATTGGTGCACAGCTTGGGAGAGAAAGACTTGCTGTGGTCCAAGCTGTCCCTGAATACTTCACAACCTGTAAGCAGAAGGAGATGCCATGGGACTGGAAATTACATCTTGAGACGGGAGATTGTTAAAACATTAGACACTTCATTGCTTGAAAAAAACGGACGTAACTCAAACACGATGAGAGAGTCTGAGAGAATTCATTCGTCATATTGACAGCCAGCCAGTCAGGTGTATGTAGCAATCAAGCAAAGCCAAGTCAAGGTGGGGAGCATGAAGTGGTACAGCGTGTTGCCGCACCCACTACATGATGAAACAACTTGGGATCTCGCTTTGCACTCATATCTTGCAAAACCCGCCAGTGGAATTTTATAATAAACTAGGGGGCTCCGCTCGCCCACCCCCGGGTTTGGTTAACCAAATATACAATTTAAAGAGATTATTATTTTCATGGGAATTGTTACATATGCATTATTTTCACTTTTACTTTTATATTTGGAATTAACTTTTCTTCAAGATCGCATTGAATTTTGATTCCATGTTTGGACTTACATCGTGACAACTCCACGTATAACTGCCTGTGATTGAATATCGTTTCATTCTCTCTAATAAATAAAATGACTTTCTCGAATGTTTGTCCCTGCACTATCTTCATCTAGAACATATAAAATTATTGTCCTGATAAAATTTATAAGAGCTGAGAGTGCAGGAAGTGTGTCTGACAAAAGCATTCACACGACTGAGGTTAGATGACGGCGGTCTTGTTTGAAAATAAGGCGTGACTTGAAAGAATCTCACGTTAAAACTCTCCGTCCAACGGGACTTCATACCGCGCCAACGTTTATGGAATCTTTTCATTCTTGTTGGCAACACGAATTAGACAATCTACAAGTCTCAGACTTAAAGTTTAAATCCAAACAATATATTCAATCTCTTTTCACTGTTCCATTATTTCACCGAGTAATAATTTCCGTTTCTTATCGCTAATGCGATCTTTACTATCATTTTTTTGAGACTTTTGAATTTTCATACTTCCATTATCTCTAACCTACTCTGCACGTGTATCACGGCAACGTGTTTCAATTCTTTACGACGTTCTACTTTGTCATCTACTCTTTATCTCACGGGACGTGAAAGCGTCTCTCTGAGAAAGTCTCGTCTCGTCCTAAGATTTTTTTATATAAAAGAGAGATGAGATATCGTATTTGTTATTAGTTTATAAATTACCGCACCAACGTTTTTGAATTCTTGAATGTCTTTCTCAGTTTCCCTACAGACCTTTCCCAGGAAATCCTGCAAGATTCCGGCGTCTCAGAAGACACCACTTCCGGTGCCAGCCCCTTTGCTGACATCACATCCGGTCCAGAAGACATCAATTCTGATTCCAGGCCTTTTGCTGATGTCACTTCCTGTATGGGCCCTTAAAGCCTCCATTTTTGTCTATGAGAATGAGTTCTGTTTTGGACTCTGTTCTATGCACATCATGCACTTTAAAACTCAAACTTTTGCAGCTGGGAAAGCAATATACGGGTGGCTGCCCCAATCCTTTATGATGTCTTGGTCTTATTATTATCACAGTGCCGTAGTCACCAACATTTTTTATTTCTTTACAATGTTCTGCTTTGTCATCTACTCTTTGTCCTTTATTTCCGGCCCCAGGCGTCGACTCGTCTCGCGAGAAAATCACGTCTCTTCTCCTTCCAAGATTTTCTTTATTTTGTTTTTTATAATAGAGAGCTATGTCTCGTCTGAAGAGCGACAGAAAAGAAGAGAAGAGAATGATGTCAGGAGAGTCTCAAGTGGCCATTTCCATCTGATCCTTAGAAGGCTGGCGTCTTTCAACATCTGCAATAAGATGCTGCAGATGTTCTATCAGACAGTTGTGGTGAGCGCCCTGTTCTACGCAGTGGTGTGCTGGGGAGGAAGTATAAAGAAGAAGGACGCCTCACACCTGGATAAACTGGTGAGGAAGGCAGGCTCTATTGTAGGCATGGAGCTGAACAGTTTGACATCCGTGGCAGAGCAACGAGCGCTGAGCAGACTCCTGTCAATTATGGAGAATCCACTGCATCCACTGAACAGGATCATCTCCAGACAGAGGAGCAGCTTCAGCAACAGACTGCTGTCACCATCCTGCTCCACGGACAGACTGAGAGATCGTTCCTCCACCAAGCTATGCGACTCTTCAGTTCAACCCGGGGGGGTAAACGTTAACATTTAACATTATACAAAGTTATTGTCTGTCTGTACACCTGCATTTTTATTACTCTTTAATTTAATATTATTTTATATTAGTATGCTGCTGCTGGAGTATGGGAATTTCCCCTTGGAGATTAATAAAGTATCTATCTATCTATCTATCTATCTATCTATCTATCTATCTATCTATCTATCTATCTATCTATCTATCTATCTATCTATCTATCTATCTATCTATCTATCTGATCATCAGGAAAGAATCTCATGAACAACTTTGAGAGCTAAATCAACGCCGCCCCTGGACATTCATCCTTGACACCTTTGACATTTTTTCTAAGACTATATGAATATCCAGACTTTGCTATTCACATTTTCGTTTATGCTTCTCTTTACTGGTATTATTATTTGTGTAATTAATGCCACACTGCTTTTAACTTTCTATACTTTGCCTTCATACTTAGAGGGATTGAGGTAATAAGGTCATTTTTTTAAGAGCACCTCACACAGTCAGAAGTGCCATATGATCCAAACTGCCAGGATTATCGAGCTGTGGACAAAGAGTTCAGTCCAGTGTGTTAAAATAAAACATTCACTGGTTGATAGATGGCAGCTAGCCAGGGATGTTGAGTCTTTGTATGTCTGACTGTTTTCTTGGAGACCAATGGTAACATTTAAGGTCTGAGGGTCATCACCATGCCCATGATAAGTGAGTACCAGGGAAAGCGCACTTTGTGTGTGTTATTCATACGGCACTCGTGTGGGTTAAAGTGTTGGGAATGACGTGCTGTGTATACGTCTTACATACGGGACTTGTGTGGTGAGTGTCTGTGTGTTAATCTTAAAGTGTGACAAGAGACCAACCCGGTAATGAACTTGACGAGTACAATGACCCTTAAAGAAAAGAGGTAAAGGGTACAGAGAGGGAAATACCACAATAACACAACGCTCCCAGTGCAAAGTAACAGGTGAGAACAGTAAAATATGACTTGACTTTCTAGGGGGGCACAGACGGCAGATCAAACAGAAAGGCAGAAACAAAAGCAGGGCAGTCTGCAGACACAGCGAGCACAGGGGGATGTCACCTGAGAAAAATATCAAAGTCCACCTGTGAAGACCGCTGTCGGCAGACAAGACAACAGGAAACGAATTCTAACCTCAAGAAAATGAGTCAGCGATAAGATTTATTGCCTTCAGTTGACTTTTGCTGTCACAAGCAGGTCTCAGAAAACTGGAAAACTTATTTCCTGAAGTCAAACCTTTGGACGTTTTCAGTCAGTTTTCAGGCCTTTGCTTACACATTTGGACTCCGACCGCATTCACTGACACTTTAATGTGTAATGACAGGGCAGGTGTTTGTCAGAATGTATAAAAGATGCTTCACTTTAGAACGCATCTCCAGGTGGCAGATCAATCTACAGTATACCACGACTGTGAAGGAATCATCTTGAGGTGGAAATGACAGAACGTATCCTTGAAAGCGAAGACGATGGGAGTCACAACCACAGCTAGATCTCCTCACTCGTCTCCCAGGGGGCTCAGTGAACTCCGACCAGCTCAGCGCTGCTTTCCTATGTGCAGAATGTCTGTAAAGATTAACCTACTGGAGCGACCAGTGGCGTAGCTAAGGGGGAGCAAGGGGGGATATCTGTCCCTGGGTGCAGCATCCAGGGGGTGCCGAATTGATGTTCCCCATTGCACTTTTGGCAAACAGGAGGGGGTGTGAAATCTTCAGTTGTCCCCGGGTGCTGAAAATCCTAGCTACGCCTCTGGGAGCGACTCTTCAGCACGACTCCTTTCTGGTTTTGTTCACGTTTGGTCTTTTTCTCCGACACCTTGTGCGGTGCTGCTCATGACATTCAAGCTGACCTGACTGACTTCACGCTACACGTCAAGATCTGAAAGCAGATATCGATGAGCTGCCTTCATGAAGGCTTCTGCCCAAAAGAACAGATGGATATGTAACAAAATTACCGCAATACTGAACCCAGTCCAGTACAACTATATCTAATATGTCAATTATTTGGTCCATTTTGGTGATTTATTCCCACTCACTTTGACTTCCTAAAGGCTTATTTTTGCCCTTCAATAAAACTAAATTTGACACCCTGGACTAAATGATCCACAAGCTAAAATTAAAATAAAAAGCCAGAAGGAAAAGTGCTGCCCACAGCCAGCGTGTGACAGAGCAGAGGACGATGACAAGCTGGACAGCCAGAGCCCGATCCCATAGACCCCTGGTCACTCACCTGCTGTGACGTCTCTCATTCCGAGGCTGAGCCGCTCTGCTCTCTCCTTATGTAGCCCATGAGAGATATGGGTGGGACGAGGTGTGCCATGCCATGTGTGCCAGGGGAGCTGACTGAGGGTGAAAGTGAAAGTAAAAGGCACCACCGCCGTCTTCCTGATAAGAGGAGCTGATTTGCGCTTTTCTGTGAAGGTCCTGCTTTCCCAGCCTCCATGAGATGTTTCATTCACTTCTACTGCCTATAAAGTTTTCTCCCTCCACAGAGGTTTTCATTTGTTCTTGTTATACAACATTGGATCTCATTTGTCTTTTATGGCCGAGATCAGCAGAAGACAAACCTCCATGATGTCAAAGTGTAAGCAGATCTCTGTAAAGTGGGCTAAACTCATTAAAAATATAAAACACAAAAAAACTGATGGCCCAAGTGGTCACCTCCTTCAAGAGGACACCGAGGGCTTACATAAAACCTCCGACTGTGACTTGGACCCCTCGGTTTGTGATTTGACTCAAAGCAAACGTCACTCGAGATGTGAGGCTCGTCGTCATCATCAGTGCCATCGTGAGGCACCAGGACACTTTCAGCACTCTAGCCTGCTAAGGTTACTGTAAATTCAGTAGCCATGTTGTTGTGGTGGTTTACAAATGCCGAGTGACATTAAACATAAGACTAAAATTATAAAAATAAAAAAACAAGCTACACTTTAATCAAATGTATACAAGAAAAAACAGTTTATTAAAATCAGCAAAAGTGTAAACACCTTATTATATTACAATTTATATTTAGTCGGAGTCGGTGACCCCACAGCCCTGATCATCACTGGTACACCCACTGGTGTCAGACGTCTCATCATTAGCTCAATGGGGGGGGTCACCTGTCTGAGGTCTCCATCATCTGCTGAGTCTGTCTGGTGGCCTGACCTACACAATGAAGACACCAAGCAAATCCATAAAAAGCAAAAGTCACGGGATGGAGGCAAGAAAATATCTGAGGTCTAGAATATCCAGCTGAATCAGTCATGAAGAAATGGAAAGAGTAGAGTGGGCCTTCTATAAAAAACGAGCATGAAGACAAGTGACGGGGACCATGAGGGGGACTCTGAAGGAGTGATCAAACTACAGGAGTGATGGGGCAGACAACGAGTGTAAGGGAGAGAGGCAAAGAGACATCTGGGCAGAAGGGCACATGGGAGATTGTGAAGTCAGCTGGAAGGAGGGTCTCAACACCATCCTGCACTGCATGTCATCACAAACACGGCTGAGGGGACGTTTCCCTGCAGGGAAGGCTTGTGAGGGGAAAATGGCAGCAGCAAAACATGGGGAAATCCTGAAGGGAAAACCTGATGCACCTTGAGAGGAGACAACAAGGCCAAACAGAGAGCCAAAGCTACAGAGCAGAGCCTTCATGACCACCGCGTGAATGTCCTGGAGTCCGGATGTGAGTCCAATGGAGAGTTTGTGGCGGGACTTGACAAAGGCTGATCACTCCATGACACCTGACAGAGCTCAAGCAGTTTGATAAAGAAGGACAAAGATGGCAGAGCTGATAGAGAGAGACCTGTGCACAAAGACTCAAGGCTGCCATGGCTGCCATTTACTAAACAGGGGGTCACTACTGTACTAACAGATTTATTTTTTATGTCTTCTTTTCCTGCTGCTCTCTTTCCTTACCTGCCTGGATTTCCTTTAGTGCCTGCTGAACGGCTCAACAACACAGGGACCACCAGCCCTAACTAACTGAACCCAAACACTGACTTTGTATCTAATGATCTTTGGTGACCACAATGGTCTTCAGCTCAGGTGTAGCCAAAGCCAGTTTAAGACCCCCACGACCCTCAGGATGTTGAAGATGAAAAGGTCCCCCTCATCGTACCTCACTGTGTCAGCAGGCACACGACACACTCGCACACTCGAACATCTCGTATGTCAAAAATAAATCGAGCACAGGGACTGAAGTGGAAAAGCACTTTCTATTGTGTCATCATCACCTTTGTTTCTTCTTCTCTCTGTGCTTTACAACGACTGCAACAAACGACTCAATGAGTGCAACTCCACATCAGAGGGAAGTCGCCTTTCTGTCCTCATGAACGAGGAGTTCCAAAGCACATACGTCCCTAACATCTTCATCTTCTGCATGCTTGTTTGCATTGTGTTCATTTTAATGTTTCTTCGTACAGCACTTTGGCGCAACGTCTGTTGTTTTAAATGTGCTTTTAGAAATAAATAATCTAACCTAACCTAAAATTTGCAAACACACTTCCAATAATGTCCACTAGGGGACAGAATCCCTGGCTAGACACAAACACGGCCTCAAATAATCTTTATAACAAAATGCTGCACAACAAAAGAATGATCCAAGGAGGACAACAGGCCAAATGAGGTTAATTCCCAAAAACCCTAAGGCAATCCCAAAATCAGAAAGCACGTCAAACAACAGAGCAAGAGGGGTCACAAGTCCCAGTCACTAACAAGGCACAGAAAAGGCACAAGAACTCACCAGAACTCCCAGTGCACATTCAGTTCTTAGTTCTTATTTATCAAATCGATTCCAATATGTACAGAAATGTGCTGACAGGACTCCATCATTATACACAGAAGTGAGATATGGTGTCCCACAGGGCTCAGTACTGGGACCTTTACTGTTGTCACTTTACAGGCGTCCACTGGGATCTCTCATTAGATGACATCATGTTAATTTTCACTCGTATGCAGATGACACCCAGTTCTACTTTTCTTTGCGATCAAATGAAGTTTCTCCGATGTTGTCTTTAATTAGTTGTGTTAGTGAATTAAAGGAGTGGATGGATGAGAACTACTTGTCTTTAAATACAGATAAAACAGAGATGTTAATTGTTGCAGGGAATGACGCTGATCACAACAATATTCTGTCATCATTTAACTCAGTTGGAATCCCCATTAATTATAGTGAATCAGCCCGCAATCTAGGAGTTATCTTTCACTCTAGCAGGTCATTTAAAGCGCATATTACAAAGTTGTCCAAAACATTTTCTTCCATCTTAAAAATGTTGGGAAATTAAGGCACTTTCTAAATAAACAGGATTCTGAGATATTAATTCATGCATTTATCCCGAGTAGGATTGACTACTGCAATGCGGTGTTCACTGGATGTTCAAACTGTTCTTTATTCAGCCTCCAGTTAATCCAAAATGCTGCTGCAAGAATTATTACAAGAACAAGAAAATATGAACACATAACTCCAGTTCTTAAATCCTTACACTGGCTCCTGGTTAAGTTTAGGGCAGATTTCAAAATCCTCCTTTTAACATATAAAGCATTAAATGGTCGAGGTCCGGCTTACTTGTCTGAACTTATCATGACTTACAAACCAGAGCGCACATTAAGATCTCAAGATGCCGGTCTGCTTATAATTCCAAGAATTAATAAAATAACAATGGGAGGTCGAGCTTTTAGTTACAGGGCCCCTAAACTGTGGAGTGGTCTGCCTGCTACTATAAGAGATGCCCCTTCGGTCTCAGCTTTCAAATCCCAGCTGAAGACTCACTACTTCAGTTTAGCACACCCTGACTAGAGCTGCTGATTAACTGTACAGACTGCATCTCTGTTGTTAGCCATTAGCACTAAAACATAAGTCACATGACAGTTATAATTGGTTACTAACCCTCACCTATTCTGTTTCTCTTCTCGGTACTCAAATGTGCCACTTGGTGCCACGGCCCACCTGCCAAGTTGTTTTGCCTGACTCAGGTAAAGTCATCCCTGATGGAGGATCGCAGAAATTGTGGGGTAGAGGGGTCCTTTCAACGGATTGGCTAGCTCAGCGCTGTTTCAGCTGTGGAATGGCCAATAGGGGGAGGCAGCTTGATGGACTCTAAACAAATCCAAATCATATTATGGGATGTCATCTACTGTTAAATTCTACTCTGTACTTCTAAAATTTTTATTTTTATACTGTATTGAGGATTTGTTCTGTTCTGTGTATTGTATTGTATTGACCCCCTTCTTTTTGAGACCCACTGCATGCCCACCTTACCTGGAAAGGGGTCTCTCGTTGAAGTGTCTTTCCCGAGGTTTCTTCCATTTTTCCCTACTGGGTTTTTTCGTCTTCTTCGAAAGTCGAGGCTGGGGGGCTGTCAAGACACAGGGCCTGTTAAAGCCCATTGTGGCACTTCTTGTGTGATTTTGGGCTATACAAAAAATAAATTTCATTGTATTGTATTGTATTGTATTCACCGGGAGCTGTGGGAGACCCTCGGGATTTATAAGGTGGAGGGAACCTCCTGGCAGTGATTGCACCAAAACACCCGAAACACGGCCAAGAAAGCACATGTACATAGACAAAACCAAAATGAGCAAGAGAGAGATTAAACATGAATTTGAACCCCAGCCTGACATGATATTTTCAGAAAAGGCCTAAGCCAGTTTGTTTCATATTGTAATAAAATCCCAGTGATTGCGACCGTGACGTCGCCTGCTTTCTTATGTGCGTTACAGGAAGCTCACAGTGTCCCCCTTTATCTTTAATGTCATCACTTTCTCCACACTGAGAACGAAGCTTTTCAGAAGGGCTGAGTGTTTAAGTGTCCCACTCGTTTCAAGGCTGCGGGTTTTGCTTGTGTCTTTCCACACACGGGGGGCTACGCACTTCATGCTTCACAGACACAGCACAGGAAAATAACTCCAATGTAAATATCCATCCATGTGTCCATTCTCTACCACTTGGCCAGTCTGGTCGCGGTGACACCTGTGCAAGCCAAGACGACCAGATGTCCCACTCCCTTCTTCAGCTCCTCCAGGAAGGTACCAAAGCATGCTGGGAGATGTATTCTCTCCGGCATGTCCCAGGTCTGCCCTGAAATCTCCCCCCAGTGAAGAATTCCTGAAGCATCGCCACAGGGAGGTGCCCTACTCAGATATCCAAACCCACCCAAACTGTCTCCTTATGATGTCTACTCTGAGCCCCTTCTGAATGTCTCTGCTCTTCACCCTGTCTCTAATGTTGAGCACAGTCACCCTGTGAAGATGCCCATTTCTGCCTCTTGTACCCATGATCTTGTTCTTTCAGTCACCACCCAAAGCTTGTGATCAAAGGTGACAGGAGTAACAAAGATGAAATGGTAAACTGAGGGCTTTGCTTTTCGGCTCAGAACTCTCTCTTCACCATGACTGACCAGTACAACGTCTGCAGCTCCAGTCTGCTAGTCGGTATCTTGCTGCCTTTCTCCACTCAATTATGAACAAGATCCCAATATACTGTACGTTAACTCCTCCATTTGAAGTACCACCTCATCCCCAACATGAAGAGGGCACTCCACCCAGTTTCGGCTGAGAGCTGTGAGCTCAGACTTCGAGGTGCTGATCCCCACCCTCAGCAGGATGCTGTCCCAGTGTGCACCTGTGGTTACCACCATGATGAATCCAGCAGAACCAAAAGCAGAGATGGGATCTTGAGCTCACAGAACTGGACCCCCATTCACCCTTTGAGTGTGACAAGAAATAAAAATGATGAGCAGGATTGATGACAAAGGGCGGCTCTGGTGGAATGCCACACACATCATGAACAGGTTTGACTTACTGCCAGCAATGGGGCCAAGCTGGCACTCCATTTGTACATGCACCAGCAGGTCCAACACCCAAATTCTAAAAGTACCCCCATTGGGTGGGACGTGGTCAAATGCCTTTCCAAGTCCACTAAACACATGTAGACTGGTTGGTCACAACTCCCATGAGCCCCCAGTAATACTTGTGAGAGTAATGCGGTGCTTCTGTGATGGTTTGGCTCCCTGGCACAGGAATATTCTCATGTGTTTTGTTATTTTGTTGTTTAGTGTTTTCTTATTTGATTTAAATATATTTTTATTTTATGTAATGCAATTTTCTATCTTTGTGTTTTGTGTGTAGTTTTATTTATTTGTTGTTTTTTTGTTGCATTGATTTGTTTAGTTATGTGCCCTGTCCCCTTTATGTGGAGTTCCATGAAGTAGGACCATCGTGATGTTACCACTGCAGTCCTTCAAATCTATAGGAAAACCAGAACCAATGTAAAAAGCCAATCATCACTATGATTTTAAAAAATCCCATCAACGGATGTTCTTTTTGACTGATGTGTCCTACAGATCTTATTATTTTCCTATTATTGTGTGGTCCCATTCAGCTTTTGCCCATAAAGCAGAGAGACCACCACACACTGCTGGGATGGCAGACTGGCCAGTTTGACCCTTAAATCTGTAATCATTCCTGTTATTGTTCATTTTTATTCAGTTTGTTCATGTACCTACAGTGCATGGCTGCAGTTGTTTTTGATAATGGAATCAGGAAATAAAGCAAAGTCAAGGAAAGCAAACTAACCATGAACTGAGTAAACTAAGCCCAGAAAAAAATCGTACTGAAAAATGGCAGCCAAAAAATCGAAAGCCAGAATAACGCAAAAGGGTCAGCGAAAATGAGAGACGTGAATCAAAGCCGCAGACCGAAAAGGAACCAAAGAGCTTTTCAGATGAACAAACAAACAGAGTGCTGGGGCTTTAGAGTCGAACCCATAGCCGCACAAGCATGGAGGTCCAATGGGCTGACTGGTGATGTCACGCCGTCTGTCACCCCTGAGATCAACCCCTGACAACCAAACAGCAGCCATCAAAACTAAAGTCCCAAAGTGGGGACACCGAACGGCAAGTGGGTTCAGTCGAGTAGCAGCTTTTGATTGGTGGATGAACACAACCGGACAGTATGGCTGTGGAAAACAAGCGAGTTGGATTAATGAGCGCAGGTGACGTGTTTTAGCCATTACAGGTGACTTTATGTGCCTTTCTTATGCAGACGACCGCATTACATCACATTCTACTTCTACTAACAGGGGACCTTTTTTGTGAAGTGCTGCATTTTCAAGGTTGGCTTTAGCTGTGTTTTTTTCCCACGCACGTGTTTTATGTACAGGGGGTCCTCAGGTTACAACGTTTCGAGTTTACAACGCTCACTCCCATAAAAACGTAACGCGAGTGTTTCGGCTTACGCCATTGGCGTCGTACTTACAGACTACGTGGGTGAACTAGCTTGCTGAAGAATGCGCATTAACACAGCGTATGAGTGAGGGAGTTGGTGAACTCGTTTGGTTGCATGTGGAGGACATGTTCTGTTTGTGTGGCTTTGTTTGGCGACTTTGTGGCTCTTATCATGGCTCCTAAGCGAAAGTCAGAGTCTTCAGATGGTAGTGCTTTGAAGAAGAGGAAAGCCATCACGATGGAAGTGAGATTAGGCATCGTAAAGAGATCAGAAGGAATAAAGGTAAGGAGTTTTTTTTACACTCATTTTTTGTCATTTTTTTCTGTTACTACAGTACAGTGTACAGTACAGTATATTTAGGTCCACTTCCTTTTTCTGTGGCTTAGTTGTGTTTTTATGTTCTAGATTATGATTTTGCAAGTGTGTTAGGATAGGTTAGGGTGTGTTTCAACTTACACCACAATTAGGGTTACATCACTGTTGTTGGAACAGAACTGTGTCGTAACCCAAGGACCCCCCTGTATAAGGTCTGCAGACGTGTGTGGGGCACAAATATGATATTATTAACATGTTTTCACATTATTCTGTCGACATCATGTCTGTCTGTCTGCATTAAACGAGACGGGTCCAACAGCAGACCACCGCAGCTCTGAGAATTAGTGGCTCCACTGGACAGCCAATTGGATTGCAGGTTTTGGTCAGGTGGCTTACTCAACTTGCATCAGATAACTCTTCCCCAATATCCACTTGGAACCAAGTGACGTATCTACTGACGTATAATATAACGCGACAGCCGCCTCGATAGAGTGGCGCACTGGAGGTACGCAGCTTGCCTTTTACCCCACCACTTTTATGAGGTATGTGTTGCACTTTGCTCTGACTTTTTCGGCGGTGAGCGCCGCACGTACTTCACTCAAGTGCCTACGGCAGCGAGTCGCACCGCGCGGAGTTCAAGGGACTGAGCGAAGTTTGTGCCAATGAAAGAAACTCTGAGAACAAGTTGCAGAGAGACATTAAACGTGACTGAAAAATAAAACGTCCTCGTGATTTAGTCACACGAACCGCCAGTGTTAAATTAACAAGTAGGCGGTGTATACTGTACTGTGTTTTAATATCTGCACCTTACTGATAATGAAACATCGGCCTGTTTTACAATTCACAAACAATAAAGTGCCATTGAGCGCGTCTGATGCACACGCAGCGCTTCGTATTTGCAGCCACTTCACGGTGACTGCCTCCATCATTCTAACCTCACTAGACACGGCCTTGGAAATAAAGCTACTGTGATATTTTTAAACACTTTCTTTCTTTCTTTCTTTCTTTCTTTCTTTCTTTCTTTCTTTCTTTCTTTCTTTCTTTCTTTCTTTCTTTCTTTTTGAAATTAAATCTCCACAAATTGGTATCAACAAATATTCCAATGAGGGTTTTTCTGATTTGTACAAGAAAACATTTCATTTTTTGGTCAATTTCAAGATTTTTTCGAAATTACCAGTATTTTGTTTCTAATTATTTCTAAGCATATTGTAAAACACTCTTAACAGCTTAGAGCCAACTGCAGCCAGGCTCTTCATCTGAAGACTGCCGACAAAATCAATCACAAGAAACATTTCCTGATCCTCGATGTGTGAAAAGGCGTCGATGTGAAGCCTAAAAGAAAAAAAAAAACGCTTTCGGTTTTCAAAGTGTGACACCCACTTACAGTGTGGGCACAGAAAAATAAATAATAACGTGTATAGTTTAATAGGATTTGTATTCTCCTTTCCTTCCAAAATACAAAAAAAAGTCATAAAGCTTTTCGCCACTAGAGGGCAAGCTTGCGTTGTCAGTGGTGTCACGCTGCTGTGCCGTCTCCGTCTGTTTAAACGAGCAGGTGAGCGCCACGAGTGTCTTCCAGTTGTTTATTTTCCGTATTTAGTCCAAGTTAGAAAAAAACGTAAAGACTAATGTGAAACCTGTACTTAATGACAGGGCAGACATTGTGATGTGGACAGCAACTTACAGTAACGACTTTTTTAACTGAAAAGAAGGTGATTGTTATCATTACGGTTATAACGGTGCTGCTGGGCGTTCAAGTCAAAGTTCGATGTAACAGACGGCAATGGTGAGAGTCCTGGCAAACCCGCGGTAAAAAAAACCTCTGGACTTGTGATCACTTTTTTCTTTAATAGATCGGTTAAAAGGATAACAATAATTCGTTAATCTGTTTTATTTTTAGTGTTATTAAATATACCGCGAGTAGTTGCAGCGCACAAACAGGTGATTATTGCATAGCTGGCCGACTGTACACATATACTGATTTTTCTTTTGTTATAATATGTTTTGGACATTAGTCTTCTGAATAATGTATGTCGTTGTATATATACGGTGGTCCAGATCTAATTATGCACTTTTTATTATGCTATAACTTATTAAGTTTATTACATAGAAAATCACCCGAAAAATCCCGGACCATTGAGAAGTGTGCGAACTGACGACATGAAGAATCGTCTTCACGCCAAACTGGAATCGTCCCCGCATGAATCAAAATCATCCAAAAGATCTGGATCTACATGATCTGGACCACCCTATATATATATATATATATATATATATATATCCATCCATTTTCCAACCCGATGAATCCAAACGCAGGGTCACGGGGGGTCTGCTGGAGCCAATCCCAGCCAACACAGGGCACAAGGCAAGAACTAATCCCGGGCAGGGTGCCAACCCACTGCAGGACACACACGAACACACCCACACACCAAGCACACACTAGAGCCAATTTAGAATCGCCAATGCACCTATCCTGCATGTCTTTGGACTGTGAGAGGAAGCGCCAGAGGCGATGCCCCTAACCACCCCGATCTACATGCTGTCAAATAAACGAACCACACGCCGTGGCGCAACTTTAGGGGCATCGCCTCTGGCGCTGACGTCCGAGGTTCGATTCCCGAGAAGGAGTGCAGTGGAGTGTGTACACCTGATGAGCCCAAATTAGGATGAAACACGTGTCGTGTACTCTTTGCATTTATTTGACAGTAAACTATTTCAACCATTCTATGATCTACTCCTCACAAACTGAGGGCACCGTGGCGGATGTTAGCAGATTGCTGGCCAAATACAAGCGTTACCTGGTAGGTAACCACCCAAATAATCAGATTGTGACACAGACTACGAATGCCGTGAATATATATATATATATATATATATATATATATATATATATATATATATATATAATATTCATTGCATTCGTAGTCTGAGTCTTGATGACCTGAATTGTGTGGGTGGTTACCTATCAGGTAACGCTTGTGGTTGGTCTGCCATTCGGCAAACATCCGCCACGGTGCCCTCTTTCAGTTGCGAGAAGTAGATCATGGCATGCTGCATAGTTTACTGTCAAATAATGCAAAGAGTACGCGACACGTGTTTCATCCTCATTTGGGCTCATCAGGCGTACACACTCACTGCACCTCTCTTGGGGATCGAACCTTGGACGTCAGCTTCAGAAACGAAGCACACGTGTCACATACTCATTGTATTATTTGACAGTAAACTATGCAACTTATATATTGTGACGATCTGGGAAAGAAATTGCCACTGAGGCAGTGTGTTGTAAAATAATGTTTTAAATAAAAGGGTCTGCACGGAGCGGGCAGAGGAGACACAAGTGCCCCGGGGGTGCTGCATGGGGAGGAGGTTCTGTTTTTGTCAGTGAGTTTGACTCGGACCAGAGTGGCTGGTTTTTTGTTCAATGCCTGTTTGTTTGTTGTTTCTGGCCAGTTAAGTCAGAAGAAAAGAAATAAAACAATTGTTTGTTTGTTTGTTTTTTGACAGTTACCACCACACTTGCTTGTGAGGTTTATTTGCCCGCCTGGGAAGGGATATTACAATATATAAACTCAAAATTCAGTATTCTGCCAAAAAGTACCCGCTGTCAATGATATTCTAATGTATTGAGATGCACCTGTACATTAAAGAACCATCGACAACAAATCAAATCCAATTAATACTATATTGAACAATTATTCTAAAAGTAAAGTTGAACAAATCAGACTCTACAGCTGCATGAATTAAAGGTAAAGCGCCTCTTCAGGTTAGCAGAAAGAGCCCAACAGTTGGTAGAAATCGACATTTTGTACCTAAATACTTACATGATAAATTTGGTTCACCTAAACGAAAGCAAACTCAAGTTATCACGTTTACACACAGATAGACAGAATTCCAAAAATGTTATTTTCAGACTCAGGGAAGTTGAGTATTTGGACCTTTACAATACTTCCCCGTTGCTTTGTATATGAGAAAGGAAAAAGTGACGAGCTGAGATTTAATAAGCTGGTGACGTTCTCTCGCTCCATGGATGATGTCGAGGTTGATAATAAGCCGACTGTCGACCTCCGTCTGACTGCACAGGACGGCAGAGGAGTTAAAACCAAAATAACAAGCAGGGAGTTGTAATCGAGAACTCAAAAGAACAAAACAGAAACAACTTCATACCCGAGGCTCGACACGTAAGAAACATCACGGTGACATGGAAATGGCAAACATTCAAAACCCGATAAACGCGTACGTAACTGGAGGTGAAATTGTAAATCTTAAATTGCAGTGAAAAGGCAGAGCCAGAACTCAATAAGCAGACATTTTTCAAAACGACAACAAAATAAGAGTTTTGATGTTTGAGGTGGTGGCACGGTGGCGCAGTGGGTAGCGCTGCTGCCTTGCAATAAGGAGACCTGTCTGGGTCCATTTCCCAGGTCCTCCATGCGTTGAGTTTGCATGTTCTCCCCGTGTCTGCGTGGGTTTCCTCCCACAGTCCGAAGACATACAGGTCAGGGGCACTGGCGATTCTAAATTGTGCTTGGTGTGTGTGTGCCCTGCGGTGGGCTGGCGCCCTGCCCGAGGTTTGTTTCCTGCCTTGCGCCCTGTGTTGGCTGGGATTGGCTCCAGCAGACCCCCGTGACCCTGTGGTTAGGATATAGCGGGTTGGGTAATGGATGGATGTTTGAGGTGAATCCAAACGAGGACACCCAGGTTGTGCCCAATGTGCCCTTCAGCACTTCTGCTTGACTGGCCCAGCACGGGCGTGAGAGACGTCCACAAAAACTCCTTCAAATGGCGCTGCAGGAGACTGTCACTGATCTCCAATGTTGTTAAAAACATATCAAGCTCACAGATAGATATGGTGACAAGTTTCTCTGACCTCTAAAACTCCTAAATCATATTTAAGAACAATTAAAAGAAATAAAAAACAGAAACAAAAGGCGACACTTGTGGCACACTGATGATGAGAAAGCTGCTTGGTGTGAAATGCGATTAAACAGAATTATTAGACTCTAAATATGTGCAAAGGTCACGAAGGATACTGGAGCCGATGTGAACAGGAGAATGTCTCTTTTTACCTGGTCAACCATAAATAACCTGGGCACAGGTGCCCGCTCTAGGCTTGGCATCAAAGAGTGAGAGAAGTGGCTTCATCTGATGGGATAACAAATTATGCTGGCTTCACATAAACCAAAATGGTAGGAGGAGGAGGAGGAGGAGGCTGGGAGCCTTCACTAATACAGCGCATTGCTGCACCCACCACACGACGAGCCACCTCAGGATCCCGAATTAGGACCCGAGCACAAACCTGAGTAATTAATTCAAAGATTTGTCCAACACTTTCTCAGACGATGAGCCCAAATTCACTTTGGCCTTCTGGCCTTTCTCAGGGACGCCGTCACACAACACATCAGCTTGAATGTTTTCTGACGTCAAAGTCGCGCCTGTTATGTCAGCTGCCATGGAGTCTGTCCTCGTTCCACTTGGTGACAGCTGATCTACAGAGTGTGGCGATTGATGTTTTGTGGCCTTGTCCCTTCAGAGAAGCCCTATTATGTACCGTCGTCAGGGTCACTGTGGTATAGCGGGTCCACGGCTTCAAAAAACAAGGGCCAGGTTTCTAATCCGTACAGTCGTGTCGTTCTCCATGGGTGCGATTGAACGACTGCGGGGAGTTAATGAGGTAGTTGGAGTGAGTGGCACCTGCATGTGTGGGTGCGATCGTTCTCGATTGCTTCATTGGCTTCCTACGGCGTGTGATGAAGGCGCTGTGCCCACGGAGGCAGGCGTGGGGAGATGTGTATATATGGGTCGATGGCAGAAAAGGGAGGATGAATGGATAGAGGAGAAGAAAAGGAAAGAGGTTAAGGAAAGTGGAAGAAAGTGAAAGGCAGGCTTAGCAGGAAGATCTGGCCACCTGAAAGGAGGAGACACCACGAGCCAGAGCCCCGCGGAGGAGCGTTAGGTTGTGGCGTTCAAGGGGGTAGTCCACCCCACTGAAAGTTCTGTTGGAGTGGGATGAGCAAGGCAGGTGTCCTCCCAAGGGATCTGAGGAGCGACTGTGTGAGCGCGAAAGATGAAGGGAGGAGAGCCGTCCTCGGACGGTCTGGCAGTGATGTCCGTAAGGAAGCCAAGACGGAGTTTGTGGCTGTTGGGGTCTCCGCCGGTTACAAGAGTTCTGGGTGAGCCGGGAAGAACTTGAGAAGGAGGTGTGCTAGGATTTTAAAGGATTTATTTATTGATTGGTTTTTATCCCCACTGAACACTTGCTTTTATGGATTATTTATTGACACTGCGGAGCACTGACTGTTTCTGTTTGCTTTAATAAAAACACTTTGGATTATCCCCTGGCTTCATTAGAGAATTGTCCTCATCTGTCAGCTCATCTCCGTGACATCATCGACGGTGTTGGGTTCAGGGGAGCGTAGAGCGGAGCCTTTCCTGATCTTCTAGCTTGGCTCTCACTTATTGTGTGTTATTTGTCTTTGATTTTTACCTCTTGTCTGTGTTTCAGTCACTTTGGTTTATTTTTATTTTCTTTTGTTTTGCCTTTCACTCGCATTCTCCCAGTTTTTCCTCAAGAAATCAGTTTTTTATTTTTCGTCAGAGTCAGGACACAAAGGTTTATGTAATTGTATCACAAATTTCATTTTCAGTTGGCGCTCTGAAACTCTGGCCACTTTAAAAAGCCTCCAACTCGTGTGGTGCTGAGGTGTCCCCCGTGGTCCTAAACTGGGATCCTGAGGTGGGTCGCCAGGTGGTGGGTTTGGCAGGGCGCTGTATAAGTGCATGTGCCCAATCTGCTCCTCTTCTTCCTCCTCCTCCAAAACCACTCCAGTAAATTGCATCAGAATATAAGATGGCAGGTATCCAAGGGCCATCGTGAAGATTTCAGGGCCGTCTCTCTGTCTGTGCTCTTAGCCACCATCCACCATGTATTTAAAAAGGTGTTATTTCTGTAGTGTGTATGATCTTGAATTTGTCGTTAATTACTGTGAACTACACGTGACCTTTGGTTCTGCCCTTGAGAAGATTGAAGCCTTTCTGTCTGTGGACATACTGAACATGCTGCCTGTGAGGTTCCCAGTCTGAACTTTCTTAACTGGCGAGTATTCAGTTTGAAGTTAAGTTTTGAATGGCATGTGACAGCCATGAAGCTCCGCTGCCAGGCCTGTGAGGAGCAGTAAGGAGCAGAGCTCGGCCTCTGACGTCGTTCATGTAACACGCACTAAGAAAGCCCCTTAGCCCCTGAGGTGTCATTATAAAACACACGCTACCTGGGGAGACATACAGAAGGTGAATGTCAGCCATTGCCACGCTTCTTTCTAAGGTTCACAAACAATTGGCAGTCGATGCCAACTCAGATGCTGCAGGAACTTATAATCAATTCATAACTTCCAGTAAAGGTAATCTTTAAATGTTATAAATAGATCGGAGTCGGATTAAAAGATCAGCATCCTTATTTCATTTTTGGTTAAGTGAAGCAACAAGTGGGTGAAATAAACAAGTAAAACAATAGCCGTAAATGCATAGTTCATAAATATATACATTAAAAGCCAACTAATAAGGCCTACAAGTCAAACTGCATTAATAACTCAACACAAAGTAAAGCCTGAAGCAGCAATGGCGCCGTCTGGGCTCAACACTCTTAACGTCTGCGAATTTCCAAAATGGCCGCCATAACCGGAGGATTGTTGTAAATTCAGCGTAAGAGGAAAGACGAGTCCAAACTGATCCCAAACTGATTTATTTGTTTTCTTGATAGTTGCGAGTCAGGTGTTAGATGTAATCATAGCACAGAAACTCTTTTGATCAAAGGACTTAATGACATGAGGCAAATTGTGTGTGCAAATGGGGAATAATAAAATATATTAAAAAAAATAGTTAGGCCTAAAACGAGGTAAGGCGCAGGAAAAGGGCATGGAGGTGACCGGGAGAAGGAACACCACGGGCAGGCGGTGTGGTGTGCTGCAGTGATTAAGGCTTTGGACCTCAAATCCTGAGGCTGTGGGTTCAAATCCCACTTCTGACACCACGGTGTGACCTTACCTTGAGTAAGTCACATGACCTGCCTGGGTTCCAATTGGAAAACCAACAAGAAATGGAAGCAATTGTATCATAAATGTTGTAAGTCACCTTGGATAAAGTAGGTGTCAGCTACATAAGTACTTGAATCAAGAAAACTCCCCAAGCAGACTCATTAACTGAGGGGACTCGCCTGCGTTTCGTTAAATCAAAATATTAACCAAGTCTGTAGCCAGGAACTCGAACATTTACACCAAATAGTAAATCCTAAATGCCAACCACAACCACACTGAGCTTTTCTTTGCCGACATTTACAAACTCAAATGACCAGAAGCTGCAAGACGGTGACCTTTTATCCCATCACGATGATGACATCAGTGCCACATACACATCTGGGTGACATTGAATGTAATGGGGCTACATAATAATAGTATGTTCTATGTTTGTGCTGAGTGCGTTTCGTTTCATCATCCTGTTTACTGTCCGTTATATGTGTGTGTCAGTAAATGTTGTCCCCGTAATTGCAGAGGGGAGGGATGATGGAGAGACGGAAATCACCTGTTGGATCCACCTGTTACATCCGGGACATTGTACATTTAAAAAAGAGGAGCGAAGAGAAGACAATTTAACTGTCCATTTATCAACTCCTCACTGCCGATCATTGCTTTAGTCCACTACTTGCTTTTCCAACATCTGATTCTACATCACGACAAGCAGAGCTGAGTAACCCCGGGGTTCGGATTCATCCCAGTCTTTTATAGTAATTAGGCACTGGTGTCTTTGGGGTAGTGGTGTTTTGTGCGCACATATCTATATTATTAAATATTTGTCTGTCTTTTCATTTTACAATGTATCCGTGTTTGATTTTACATATCTGTTACTGTTATCTGGTTATTTTGTCGTGTCGGGAGAAGTAAGACAACTTGTAAGGAGTACGGCTTGTTATTAGAGCAAGAAACCTCAGGTGATCCAAGGAATAGTCCTGGTAGTGTAGTGGCCGGTCTGGGTAAGGGGTCAGTCGTTACATGTATAGTAACGTTGTGGCCACTGCTACTCAGAATGGTGATGCACAGGAACAATAAGATCAGGTAAAGACACAAAATATTCATAACTATCTGAGAACAAAGCCCTGGCTAAGAACAATGCTAGAAATGGGTTCTGCAACTCAAAAAAGTACATATTAGGATATAAGATTACAAAAGAGTTCAGGAAAACGTGCAAAAAACGATAATGAACTGGGATGGTAAAGATGCCCCTTCTATCCAGTAGCACTGCCAAGTGTCCTCAGGTGTTTCGGTCTTTCAACATCACACACTCCTGCCCGGCTGACCCACCGTGTTAAACGCAATCCCAGCAGCAGCCTCACATGAATTGGCTCTCTTGATCCTTACCAGTGGCTTTCTCTACAGCCTCTCTTACAGCATTACGGCCTTCTGCTTTGCAGTCCCTCTTATCCCCAGTCGAGGTAACGCCCTGCCCAGCCCCGACAGCCCACCTAGATCAGCTCACAGAAAGACCGCCAATCCCTAATCTGCCACTTCTCCGTGAGCTCCTGTTATTTCTTTCTTCTGTGTGTTCTTCCCAGGGCGCTGTATTATAAGTTTAAGTCTGATCAACTGTTTGGTGGCCTCTGAAAAGACAATCACATGTGGCTGGAGTGCTTTGTGTGATGAGGTCTGGAAAGATTAAGTTCTTGTCCAGATCTGCTCTCATCTGCCAGTCAGAGACTGTATAAGAAAACCAGCTCTGGACTTTGGCTGAGTGTGGGATTGGTCTCCTGTTTTGATGAAGGAGGTGATGTGGTGTGTGCTGGCACTGACTAAGTGGTTGGTCAGGACTGGGACATGGCCTTCGTCAAGTGCCTTATGGCAGCTGCTAAGGAGATGTTCTAATGGCCCACTCCCAAACAGTTGTCTCACTCTGTTCCCCCAGATATGGAGGTTTGTAGGATTTGGGAGGGCGTTGTAGACAGCTTGGTCAATTATCTGAATACAACAGGGGGTCTGCCTGCCAGATGTTCTCCCAGGTTATCTTGCACTGAAGTGCACCCTCCCACCATCCTACCTGCTTGGAGATTCTCTCCCTTTACCTTGGGCTTTCTCTGCCTGGGTCTTGGGGATGAAGCCTTTGCTGGCTGGCCATCTTGCCATTGGAATCTCATATTAATCAGATTACTAGGACAGCATTTTTTCACTTAAGGAATAAAATAAAAGTTAGACCTCTTATAACATTCAAAGATACTGAGGAATTAGTTCACGCTTTTGTTTGCAGTCGGCTAGATTACTGTAACGGTCTCCTCTCAGGACCACCCAAAAAAGACATGAATCGATTGCAATTAGTGCAGAATGGAGCTGCTAAAATCTTAACTAGGAAAAGAAAATCTGAGCACATCACACCAGTCTGAGCGTCACTGCACTGGTTATCTGTGTCATTTGTGAATGCTGCTGCTGGAGTATGTGAATGTCCCCTTGGGGATTAATAAAGTATCTATCTATCTATCTATCTATCTATCTATCTATCTATCTATCTATCTATCTATCTATCTATCTATCTATCTATCTATCTATCTATCTATCTATCTATCTATCATTTAGAATTGACTTTAAAATACTGCTTATGGTTTACAAAGCCTTAAATAATTTCGCTCCATCTTATATTTCAGAATGTCTTTCACCTTACACTCCAAATTGTAACCTCAGATCTTCAAATGAGTGTCTGCTTATTACTCCAAGAGCAAAACTTAAAAGAAGTGGTGAGGCGGGTGGCCTTCTGCTGTTATGCACCTCAAATCTGGAATAGCTTGCCAATAGGAATTCAACAGGCTAATACAGTAGAACACTTTAAAAAACTGCTAAAAACACATTACTGTAACATGGCTCTCTCATAACTTCATCTTAGATAAATCCTGATGCTCTGCATGTTCAATTAATTATCATTATTATTCATGGTGGCTCCACAATCCATACTAACCCCTACTCTCTCTTCTGTTCTTTTTCCGGTTTTCTGTGCTGCTGATCTGCGCCACCACCACCTAATCAAAGCACCGTGATGTCCCTACATTGATGGATTAAAGGCCAGAAGTCCACATGACCATCATCATCAAGTATAATGAGGACTGATTGTGAGGTCTTTTATATGAGGCAGAATGCCTAGAGGGGGCTGGGTGGTCTCGTGGCCTGGACCCCCTGCAGATTTTATTTTTTTTCTTCAGCCGTCTGGAGTTTTTTTGTTTTTTCTGTCCTCCCTGGCCATCGGACCTTACTTTAATTCTATGTTAATTAGTGTTCCCTAATTTTAATTATTTATTTTGTCTATTTTCTCTTTCTTCATCATGTAAAGCACTTTGAGCTACATTGTTTGTATGAAAATGTGCTATAGAAATAAATGTTGTTGTTGTTGTTGTTAGAAACCAACCTCTATGGACAGAGCAGTGGCGGCAGGTCCGGCGGGATGCCAGGTTTGGCCACGCGCCATTCCCTGCCAATGGTGTTTTTGTTGCTAAGCAATGCTGCACTCAGCTTAGGGAGTAAAGCTGCTCATGTTCCGATTCTCATGTACACCCCTGGTGTTTCATCCTCAACGTGATCTTGTGTTTCCTGAACTCCTTCTGCTTCGCATTTTCATGACCGTACATCTCCTGTTCTCAATGATGAGTTGCTTTATTTCTTTAGAACAGTCATTAGAACATTAGAACACTCTAGATGAGAACAGGCCATTCAGCCCAACAAAGCTCGCCAGTCCTATCCACTTATTTCTTCCAAGAAAACATCAAGTTGAGTTTTGAAAGACCCTAACGTCTTACTGTCTGCCACACTACTTGGTAGATTATTCCAAGTTTCTATCGTTCTTTGTGTAAAGAAAAACTTCATAATGTTTGTCCGAAATTTACCCTTAATAAGTTTCTAACTGTGTCCACGTATTCTTGATGAACTCATTTTAAAATAACAGCCTCGATCCACTGTACTAATTCCCTTCATAATTTTAAACACTTCAATCATGTCACCTCTTAATCTTCATTTGCTTAACCTGTAAAGGCTCAGCTCTTTTAATCTTTCCTCATAATTCAACCCCTGTAGCCCAGAATCAGCCTAGTCGCTCTTCTCTGGACCTTCTCTTGTGCTGCTATGGCCTTTTTGTAGCCTGGCACAGGCAGAACTTTGGAGAAGACTACCTTGTCAGTTCTGCTCCTCAGCTTAGCACCTAACTCTTTGAATTTGGATCGCAGAACTGACAGACTACCCTTATGTATGTCATTTGTTCCAACATGGACAATGACAACTGGATCCACCCCCACTCTGGCCAAGAGCCTATCCACCCTTCCAGGGAGGTCCCCCACCTGTGCTCCCGGAAGGCAACACACCGTGCAAGACTCTCTCTCTCTGGAGCACACCTGTGCTTCAATCCCCCTAATGACTGAGTCCCCAACTATCACTACCTCTCTCTTTTTGGGAACTGGTTTAGAGGTGGTCCGTTGGGGCTCCTCATCCCTGCCTACCACCTCAGAATTATCAGAGACATCGTCCAGCTCTGCAAGGACATGATAACGGTTTACCACTTCTAATTCTGGGGTTGATGCCCCCGGACAGTGTGCACCCTTTGCCTTACGCCTTGTGACCGTGACCCACCTGTTTCTACCTGTCTGGTCTGGAATCTCCTCCCGCGCCACATTGGGGTGCACACTATCTCTCTAAAGGACACCTGGGCCAAGTCCGCCAATTCTCTATTACAACGCAGGTCAGCCACCTCCTCCTCCAGTTCAGCGACCCTGAACTCGAGGTGCTGGATCAGCTGACATCTCTTGCAGATGTAGCCCTCATAGACAACTGGCTCTTCCAAACAATCATCTAAAAAGTCCAACATCCAACAGGACTTGCATTGCACGGGCCTCATTATTAAAATTTGATTTGGGATTAGTAAACTGCCTTAAGTTTTTTTTGTTTTTTTTTTAAATTAAATTTCTTCTTCTTTCAGCTGCTCCTTAACTTAAATGGTATAACTACGATCTGCTACAGATATTTGACACCTTCTGTCCCCTTAAGCTCCTGTACTGTTCTCCCTCTCACCTGCCTGCTATTTGTCTGTCTATGATGTTAACTTTACTTTTCTCTGTCTCTTCTCCTACCTTTGCTATCCTCTTTCTTATAAGCTCTCCACTCTCACTGTTTGTATTAATGAACCCTTATGCTTTTGACCACTTACTGTTCTACCTCTGGACCGCCAAGGACTGTTTAATCTAAAATAAATAAAACTTTACTACCTTGTTTGCTTCTATAGCCTTGTTTGCTCCTATCCCAAGGCCACCTCCTTCACCATGAGCTCTAGGTTTATAAAGGAATCTGAAACCATTCAGTGCTGTCTTAACTAAAGGAATAGTGTTAGGTTTGACTAAGCCAGGTTTCAGTACGAAGACACAAGTCAGATTTTCTGCTTAATGTAATATACCAAAACTGCATTATTTCCAAGAGGGTGAATATTTAGTAAGCAGCATTATAAACTGCAAAGATGTTTCTGAAGTGGTGTTACATTTTTTGTTTTAATTTGAATTAAGTTACTAGTACTACTTTATTGACATCTTGTAAAGCACTTTGAGAGGCATCATTTGTTGGAAAATGTGCTATTGAAATAAATGCTGTTGTTATCAAGTAATTTAAATTATACTTCAAGACTCATTTTTTCAGATGCCCCACAACAGGGATTCTGGGTTGCAGTTTCAGGATAGTAAAAGGTGGGCTAAACAACAGCCTGTGATTTAAGATCACAAGACTGTGGTCCGGATGGTGCTCTGCTCAGTCACCCAGGCAATTTTGCTGCCATATTTTGGGATAAAACAAAACATCCCCACCAGTTAAAATGAAGACCACCTCTCTTAGTCACAAAGGCTATGCTTTTATCTGCACACCAGGTTTATAACTAGCTGTGATGGGAACAAAATCCACTAATGGTATATACTGTATATACCTTACCAAGATATATAAAGATATATAGACCAAGATATGAATACCTTATGAAGATATATAATCTTGGTAATGGGCCAGACGTAATTAAGTTCCAATATTATATTTTGGCACATTTTGGTTTCTCAATACATTAAGAAGTTCCAGCTGGCAAAGGCATATTTAAACCCTTGATGCATATTTTTTGAAAGTCACAACACACTGGAGAAACTCCAAAGGATTGTAAAAATAGCAAATAATAAACTATTTTATAAAAAGTGCAATTGGGAAGATCCACTTAACTTTAGGCCCGTAAGCTTAATGTGCATCACAGATCATTTAATGGAAGGAATTATTAAGGAAAACACTGAGTAACAAATGGCAAAAGGAGGAGTTTTACTGAACAATCAGCATGCGTGTAGACAAGGGAGGTTGTGTTTTACTAGCATACTGGAATTCTGTGAGGAAGCAACAAAAGAATACGACCAGAGTGGAGCATGAGATATTACTTACCAGGACTTTCAGAAAGTATTTGATGTAGTGCCACATGAGAGGGTGGGCACCAAACTAAAAGAAGTGGGAAGAAGCTCAGACACGAGAATCAGAGGGTTATGGTGCTGTTAAACGTGGTGTTCCTCAGGGGTCAGTGGTGTTTTTAATCAACTGTACATACAGTAAATGATCCAAACAGTAACTTAGAGCTTCTTCCCTAACTACTCTAATAGTGCATGTTGTATCTTATTTTCTTTTCATCCAAGAATAGACACCACAGTGATGAGAGTCACATGGTCAGCAACCGTGTGTCCATGCCATAAACAACATAACAAAATGTTGGTTTCCATGTTAATCCAAATGTGAAAATAATAAAGGTATACATTTAATCCTGCGTGTGTTGAGAGGTACATGTAATCAGCCCCAGTTAAGGTCACTGGGAGCCAGTGACTATTCCAGCAGCCCCAGTTATAAGACAAAAAGCAAATGTTGTGGACTGCAACAAATCACACAGCTAGCCATAAAAGAGTGTGCTGCATACAATCCAGTAACAGAAATCTATAAATAAAGTGTCAGTTTAGTTTTAATCCAGTGTCACAAACTTGTGCATAGGGGACAGTTTCAGGGCTCATTTAACTCTGGTAATTACACTCCAGACCAGGTGATGGCATTATCATCCTCATTCTCTTCCTTTTTGTCATCCTCAGAACAAAAGATTGACGGCAAGAAGAGTTCTGATGTCTCTTCTGTCTCCAACCTAAGCCCTACCCCTGACAAGAACACCTAAAACCTGCCATCATCTGAATGATGCAAATTACCACCAAATGTCCAAAACATTCATCTTTGTTTTTGTCATTTATTACATCAGGTACTTGCTATAAATATTTTGATGTTGTGGTCAATGTTCATACCATGAATCATCAATTGCTCAGGTAGGGGATGTAAGAAGAGGATGAATATGATTTATTTCACAGCACATGAAGGACTGAACATATTTATAAAACACAAGAAAATGAGCAAATTGGTCAGTTGCATGAAGGTTCATATATGGGGTTAGGATTTAATACCAAATGCTGGCCAGTAAAATGTGCAGATTTTCATACAAAAGAAGAAAATGTAATGCAAAGCTATCACAGTTTTTGTAGCACATTACATTTTACAATATAATATAGAATATACTGTATTTTGTTATTTTGTAAGTAATGAGTAATTATATTAAGTTGCTTTTAAAGTAATGTTCCCCAAAACTGGAACAACTGGCACACTACACATTAGCACAAACACACCATCCACACGGTGAAGCATGGTGTGTGGAGATGCTTCTTTTCAACAGGCCCTGGAAGGCTTGAGAGAGTAAAATTAATCCAGCAGAATATGGAGAAATCCTGGAGGAAAATCTGATGGAGAAAACCTCACCTTGGGAGAAGCACTGCAGCAAATCCAAGCACTAAGAGAATTTGCATGGGAATGGCTGAAAAACAACAATATTTAAGTCCTGGAGTGTGACATCAGAGTCAGGATTTCCATACATTTGAGAATTTGTGGCTGGACTTGACAAGGGCTGTCTGCTCACGATCTCCATGACACCTGAGAGAGCAAAGAAGAATGGGGGAAAAGTGGTGGAGTCAGTAGAGACCTGTCTACACAGACTCAAGGCTGTTATGGCTGCCATCCACTAAATACTTGCTTGAAGGAGGTGATTGTTTATATAAATTACACTTCCAATTATTTTTACTAAGATTATCACGTGGCACTGGAAATTCCAAAAACACCTCCTTTCCAGTTAAGATCATAAGTTTGATCTATTTTTTTTAACATTTGTCACTCAGTACTGAGGGCATGCCACTAACTGTCTTACAAGAAGGCCTATGAGTTGTAAGTGGTCTTGTCACTATTTACCTCAGGAGATCATGAGGAGATCTCAAACCACCACCAACAGGCCTCCTCCTCATTCAGTCCACTCCACAAGAGTGTCTTCTCTGACCAGAATCGCCACACTGCAATCAAAGTCATGGTTCTGTATATATGTTTGGACTCCCTACAGAAGCAAATCTGCATTGTAGAAATATCTCATAACCACTTCCTCCAGAAAATCGTGTGCATCACTTGGGAGAACAGGATCCCACACACTAAAATTCTGGAACCAACATTGAGGCCATGCTGCTCAGTGGTGCTTCACCCTGGACTAGAGGCATGTTATTTGTATGGATGGGTCTCGGTTTCCCCAGAGGGTCTTCTATGGAGAACTTGCTGAAGGATGCTGACCTCGTGGTGGCCAAAGAAATGCTAGAAAGACCACTTGAAGTATTCACTCAAGACCTGCTTCATTCCACATGGAGATCACACACTTTGGAGATAGACAGACACTGAAGGAGTCCATCAATGAGAGGAAAACAGAGCGGCAAGTCATCTCTGTTGATACCAACCTGCTTTGCCTGGGGGAATAATCCCATGCCTTTCATGCATTTCCCGAATTGGGCTGCTCTCCCATCAGCATACACTCAGGAGCGGTAGTGTCAGTGCTAGAGAAATGGATGGACAGCATCATCATTAGATTGACAAATTGCCGTGATGATGATGATGGAAGGAGAGATCATCAAAGTTAAGAAAGTGTTAGTGTATATAGTGCTTTAATATGTGGAGTACAAGACAATGGCAAGAATTTGCTTTTTATTAATAAATTAGGAAAAAAAACATATCCCATCTTAATTCGAGCACTCAGAGTACAATGTACAGTGAAAGGGGGGAGGGGCAGGAATCTCACATAATGTTAAGTTGTCAGAGGATAAAATGAAGAGACTCAGTGCCCAAAAGTTATAGTTTAATCCAAAAACTGGAAGCAACAACAGGAAACAATAGTCCTCCGAACTTTCTAGATTCCTTAACACTCTTTTTCTATCCCTCTTCACTATCTCCACCTAGTGGCCAAAGTACAGAACATAACATATTCCCCCTTTACTTAAGAATAGTACAATTACAGTATGTAGTTAAACATCACTAGCATTCGAATAATCACTGAATTACATCAAACATTCAAACTTATGTAACAAAGTCCTCAAGCCAACGAGGGGATCTTCTCATATGAGCTGAGGGAATGTCAGAAACCTCAGGTCTTGATGTCGATGTAAATTGGGGTGGTAATTCCACTGTAGCATTCCCTGAAGCATCACTTGGCCATGTGTATTTGTCTTAGATAAATGGGAAGAATGCCATTTTTTTCCATCTGCCAAAAGGTAAGTACATGGACCAATTTCTTTTTTAATTTCCATAGGCTGTGAAAATCTTGGATGTGCTTTTGAAACGTGTATTGAATTCCGAATACACACCATGTCCCCTCTTTGAAAAACAGGAATCCATGCACCACGTCTGGTATCTGTATATTTTTCATTTTCTGTTGAAGGGAGGAAACTCTCTTTCCAACAGTGTCATTATCGGCCTTGCAGACAATAGGAGGAGGAAGGACATTGAGGTGTGTTCGCATTTTCTGGCCATGAAGCAATTCAAAAGGAGAAACTCCAGTAGTAGCATGTGGTGTTGCACAATATACCTGAAGGAATTCTGAAATGACAAGTTTTCAGGGTTTCGCTTGTAAGATAGGAGATTGGATGCAGCCTTTGAGAACATGATGAAATCTTTCAATGGTACCATTTGCAGCTGGATGGTATACTGAAGTGCGTATGTGTTGTATATTTCTTTCTTTGAGAAATACTGCAAAGTCTGTTGATGTGAATTGACATCCATTATCTGACACTATGGAATGTGGATTTCCAAATCTGCTAAAGACTGAAGTAAGGAAATCTATAACATTCTGAGCAGTGACAGAAGCAGTGAAGGCAACTTCTGGCCACTTGCTATGATAAGGGTTAGAGCATAACGACAATTCCAGACAGCTGTTTCAAATGGACCCACTATCCAGTGAACACCACACGGCAGTAGTCAATCCTACTAGAGATAAATGCATGAATTAATTTCTTAGAATCCTGTTTATTTAGAAAGCGCCTTAATTTCCTAACATTTTTAAGATGGAATACCCCCAGTCCTCTTTTGGACCACCACAATGGGCGAGACCCAGGGAGAGGCATCAGTAATCCCTGCTTGAAGAAAGCGATTTAGCTCTGCACTGACATCATGCCGAACTTATAGTGGTAAACGACATAATTTTTGTCGTACTGGAGTAACAGAGTCTAATACTTTAACTTTGTGTATGAAGCCTTTTGCGCAACCTAGGACAAGTGGACGTGATGGAGCTGTAGAAAGGCGCATGACAGGAATAGAGTTTGTGGTAGCACATGGTAAGACAGTACTGCCGTTAAAGCACAAATGTAGACCCTTTATTAAATCCATTCCCAACAAAGCAGTCCCAGACTCCACTATGAAGACTGACGCAGAGCATGTAACATCACCTTTGGACACAGTAACAGGTAAGCAACCAAGCACAGGGAGTGGAGTACATGAATAAGTCACTAGCTTAACTGAAGGTGGCAATAAAGGTTCTTCTTGAAAGTTTGCATCATATATACATTTAGGCAAAATGGATATGGATGATCCAGAATCCACAGTTAGATCCACAAGTGCAGTAGCAGTTGACGTTTTCATTGTGACACTGCAACGGATGCTATCAGCCGCTGAATGGTCACTTAAGAAAAGGATCTGAAGCTCAGGTAAGGCAACTTCTTGCACAGAGCATGTTTGCGGAGAACGGCACACCCATGCAAAATGACCAGTCTTTTGACAGTTTTTACATTTAGCAGAAGCAGCAGGACAGTTTTTATCATTTGCAAGATGCTTATCAGATCCGCAAGTACGAACAGAGGCTGCAGGAGACACAGCAGCTTTAGGTTGTGAAACTGGCGGAGGCTTGAAAGGTCTGTAGCGGCGGCGGCCAGCAGCAGACGCAGGTTTAGTGTGTAAAGTTTGTACCGGCACTGGTCTATCTCCCGAAATAAACTTTGCCTGCTCACCAGCAGCTTTAATTTGCGTAGCAATCGTAATAGCTTTATCCAAAGTCAAGTCAGCTTCTAAAAGTAAGCGTTCACGTATGCGATGACTAACCACGTGTTCCTCCAACTGATCTCGTAACATTTCATCCATTCAGCCATTCATCTCCTGATGCACCAAGAACCAGCATGTAGTTACTGAACATTTTCAGCCACATTTCGAACGGTATAGCGGGTTCACCCAGACACGGCAGAGGAAAAGGAGTAGCAGCAACAGCCATTGTAGACCAGTAGAAGCAAGTAAGTATCTCATCACCAATTTGTTAAGTTGTCAGAGGATAAAATGAAGAGACTCAGTGCCCAACAGTTAAAGTTTAATCCAACAACTGGAAGCAACAACAGGAAACGATAGTCCTCCGAACTTTCTAGATTCCTTAACACTTTTTTCTATCCCTCTTCACTATCTCCACCTATTGGCCAAAGTACAGAACATAACACATACATAGTCTGCGTCCACTCATTGCCCTCAGACATGAAGTTTTCAAAGACAAACAGCAGCCCACCAAACACTAAAGTCCGTTGGTTAATCAAAGTGTAACAGATCCCCCAGCACTTAACTCACAAATCATTCCAAGCAGAAACAGAACAATGCTGTCATGGATTCTCACTAACACTGTTACTTATGCCCTACAAACTTGCCCTTCGTCAGGAGTGAGACTGTAATTAGGGTAGAAAAAGGAAAACAAAAACTGCTCAACTTGTTCATGAGGCTCAGTGGTGAGAGTCAGAGCTCACGGTAGCCTGCATTCTCAGCTGCATTCTTACTTTCAGTTTCTTGTTACGATAAACACAATATATTCTGAGCTGCTGACTCATGACACCTTGTGCTTTCTTGCTCTGCTACATTGTAAGACACAGTATCCTGCCTTTCCAGTTTGACGTTTGCATTAAATAGTTGACATTCCAGCAGTTCTTTCTCCAAACCAGATACAGTACAGGTGTTAAATTATGCTGCCTATAGAGAAAAAGAGCATGGGGTGTCCACTTTGCAGGACTTGGAGTTAGTAGCCCAAAGAAAGTGGACACACGACGCAAGGCTGAAACACATCAGACTTTATTGGAAACCTGTGTGTACCTGTCTGGAAGGAAAAAATCCTGAGTTGGCTCTACAACAAGCAGATAGTGTCGTAAGCATGATTTCTAAAGATGTGAAGGCAAATGAACAGTCAGAGTTCTGTACTTGCAGATATCGCCAGGGTCTGGGGTATAATAACAGCTGAGAGCTCCTGTGAATTTATACTAAATTTCCAAAGGTACGTGGGCACCCCTCCAAATGATTAAGTTTAGGTGTTTCAGCCACACCCATTGTTAACAGGCAAATAAAGTCAATCACTTCTGTAATCTCCATTGACAAACATACTGAAGAGCTCAGTCACTTTGAACGTGGCACTGTCATAGGATGCCCCCTTTATCACAAATCAGTACATGAAATTTCTGCTGTTAAATCTGCATCAAGGTGCAACAACAGCTCAGCCATGAAGCAGTAGACCACACACACTCACAGAGTGAGGCTGCTAATTGCTGAAGTACACAAAAATGGCCTATCCTTATCTGCAACAGAGTTCCAATTGAGATTAGAAAGCCAATTTCCAGCAACTTCCTCTCGTCCAACATCAGCACCTGACCTCACAAATGCTGTTTTGGCTGAAGGGGCACAAATTCCTAAAGATGCATAAAAGAAGAGTTAGAATATTTTATCGGGGTGCATCTGGTTTTTGAATGAGATGTCCAACAAGCCCATGTGAGTGTGATGGTGAGGTGTCCATAAACTCTTCTCCATATGCTGTAGGTTTTTTGAACCTGCTGAATTCTTTATGTTACAATTATTACATCAAGCATAGAAACACAAACAAGTTTAAAGAATAGCACAGAATAATATCTAACAAAATCTCATTATTTAAGCCAGTCCTTTTATCAGTAAAAGACTTTTTCATGCTGATAGCCCATAGCTAAAATTCCAAAATGTGAATTTTGGATTTGTATGATGTAGGGTGTCAGCTTGGAGCCAAGGTACATCAGGGAAGCTGGGCTAAGATAAGGTAGGTAACAAGGTAGACAGAGGTAACAAAGAGAATTCTTCCTCTCTCTCTTGCCATTTCTCAGTTTTAAGAAGATCAATACGCTCTCATCAGCCATATTGAGACAGGCAGCCTGCTTATCCCTCTAAAGAAATGAGCTGACCAGAAAGAACTGAGTATAACTGCAATTTAAATATTCATTCAGTCAAACTTAGATGTATTTGCTTTTATGGTGAAAGCCAAGTCAAAGTCTGGCTTGTTCCTTCAGTATTTGCACTTTGTGTCATCATAAGTAAGTCACTTAACCAACCTGCACTGTAGGATTGTTAGCGGGTGATCATTGTCGAGGTTTGCAAACATCTGTTTATGTTAGGCAACTTTAAACATTTGAAGATGAAAATAATCCAGTCAGGAAATATGGTCAGCAGCTCAGACGCTTCCACTTCTCATAATTTGAGTCTCACCTGGGTTTGTCTTTCTCTAGTCTTTCTTATCATGCTGTCCCTATCAGTTCACCCTTTTTTCTGTTTTGCTTGCAGATCTCTTAGCTTGGACAGATGCTGGGAGTTCCTGTCTCCTCAATCTCCCCTGTTAAGAACTTCTTAACAGAGACAGAGCTCAGTCTTAAAGTGGTCATTTTGTTCCTGAAGGCCCTGCAGCAGATGCTGAGAGCCGCAGGTGCCTGCTTTGATGATATGAAGCTGAAAGGCCTCACTCAGTGAAGCAGATCCTGATACTTTTATTCTGCAGTGCTTCATCTATTTGTTTCCATACGCACAGAAAAATCCAGATACACAAATCTGTGTGTTCTCTAACTTCCACGTTCTTCCGCTACATAAGTCAGCGTGAAAAGTAACGCTCGTGCATGCACCTTCTGTCCTGCCCCAACTCCTCCCAGAATTACGCCTCTTTGAATATGCAAATCAATATAAATAGACCTTAAGCTCAGCGTTCTGTGAAAAGGCAATGGCAAAAGTACGAGGAAAAATAGAAGAATTTCAGCGAATACCAAGTGGAGGCAAAGAAAAACGTACTATTTGTTGGTTTAAACAGTGATATAAGCAACAAAAGGAAGTTGACATAGTGTGTCAGAGAAACTCGAAAGCTCAAGTTCACAAAGTCGCACAGTGCCCGAAATAAAAAAGAAGTTGTCACATATCAAAGTCGGCATGAAAAGGCGACTTGTAGCCCACCGTCTGAGTGTCATATGAAAGCTTATTAGGGTACAGTGAAAAAAAAAGGCACACAGTGTGAAAAAAAGCATGAAATGCCAGCTTTAATCTCGAACTTTCCACTTTAATCACGTAGTTTATTTTGTCATTAAAGTAGAACATCATAAACTTCATCTTAAAATCATTTAATTTACTAGTTTCTCAAATCCCATCATAACTAAAGTAGCACGTTAAATGCTTTGTTTTGTATTTGATCTTATATGTGCTCTATGTGCCTGAATCACTACGTGCTCTTCCTCCGACAGGACACAGAATCCATTACATTCGTAATATTTCAGCTCTCTGAATAATTAAAATACTGAGAAGTATATGTGATATCATTTTCATGATGATATGAGTTAAAGCATGTTGTTAAACATGGGAACACGGTGGCGGCGCAGTGATTGTTCATGTCTTATGCAAGATGCTTGCTGCACCATGCGCGACCTTCGATGAAATGCTTTATTACAGAAGTACTGTCTTTTTCAAACATATTAACCTTCAATTCCTGTCCTTACTTTTCTTTCTCCAAATACCCATTCACCACACAATCAGCTCTGTAATAAACATTAAGCCATCTGTAAGCTTAGAACGCAGATTCTTCAAAACTTTTAAGGAACATCGAAATATCTTCGTAATGTTTAACTATTCTATCCTTCCAGTGTCGCACTAGCCACAGCATGAATACAGCGCTTGGCAGGAACAAACTGTGAACGAAGCTCAAGTTTCTCGCTAGCGCTGCAGCACTGTGTAGTTAAAGTTAAAGTTTTATCTGTATAATATAATAAATATATTTTGCTGCATTTCATCTTAAAAATGATATTGTCATCATATGTAAATACGCGCTTTATAAAGTGGCTCAGGCTGTGCAATATTATAACTATCATAATTACAATTACCTCACGGTAACTTGCAAATCCAAACAGTTCTACAAGGAGCACTTGATGGACTGATTGAGTGCGGTTAGAGTTCTTGGGATAAAACTGTTTGTGAACCTCGAGGTCCGAACAGGAAAGACTCTGAAGCGTTGGTCGGATGAGAGCAGTTCAAATAGCAAATGGCTGAGGCAGCGTGTGCTTGATGCTGTATACCGATAATTCTCTTTCCGATCTCTGTAGATCTGTGATTCACACTCAGATACAGTGATATAAATACTCCGAGTGGTGAAGTGAGAATAATATGGAAAAAGATGATCCGCTGTGGCAACCCCTAACAGGAGCAGCTGACAGAAGATGAAGAAGGTGCAGTGAGAGTAATAACGCTAAAGCAGTTATGGTATTTGGAATAGTTTGACCATTCTGTGGACCATTATATTGTTACAGGTTAGTTACAATCAGATGCATTAAACTAATAAACAATATGCGGTTAATTTCAGTGTATTTATAAAGCCGCGTCAAGGATGTGGATCTAAAAATGAAAGGGAAACCACACAGGAACAGTAGCACTGCTTTGACGCTGGGTGCCGCCAGTCTGCAAAACCAAGCAGAGAACTTGCGTACGACAGGGTATGAGCTACCGTGGAAATGTGCGTGGCTTTACGCCAAGTTTAGGTTTTATACATCGTGATTTGAACATGGAAATGTTCTTACGCAACATTTCTGTGCGTACGCACTGTTTATACATGAGGCCCCAGGTGATGGCATTATCATCCTCATTCTCTTCCTTTTTGTCATCCTCAGAACAAAAGATTGACGGCAAGAAGAGTTCTGATGTCTCTTCTGTCTCCAACCTAAGCCCTACCCCTGACAAGAACACTTAAAACCTGGTATCACCTGAATGATGCAAATTACCACCAAATGCCCAAAACATTCATCTTTGTTTCTGTCATTTATTACATCAGTTCCTTGCTATAGATATTTTGATGTTGTGGTCAATGTTCATACCATGAATCATCAATCGCTCAGGTAGGGGATATAAGAAGAGGATAAATATGATTTATTTCACAGCACATGAAGGACTGAACATATTTATAAAACACAAGAAAATGAGCAAATTGGTCAGTTGCATGAAGGTTCATATATGGGGTTAGGATTTAATACCAAATGATGGCCAGTAAATTTTGTAGATTATCATACAAAAGAAGAAAATGTAATGCAAAGCTATCACAGTTTTTGTAGCACATTACATTTTACAATATAATATAGAACATACTGTATTTTGTTATTTTGTAAGTAATGAGTAATTATATTAAGTTGCTTTTAAAGTAATGTTCCCCAAAACTGGAACAACTGGCACACTACACATTAGCACAAACACACCATCCACACAGTGAAGCATGGTGTGTGGAGATGCTTCTTTTCAACAGGCCCTGGAAGGCTTGAGAGAGTAAAATTAATCCAGCAGAAAATGGAGAAATCCTGGAGGAAAACCTGATGGAGAAAACCTCACCTTGGGAGAAGATGTTTTTTCCAGCACCGCAACAAGTCCAAGCACTAAGAGAATTTGCACAGGAATGGCTGAAAAACAACAATATTTAAGTCCTGGAGTGTCACATCATAGTCAGGATTTCAATACATGAGAATTTGTGGCTGGACTTGACAAGGGCTGTCTGCTCACAATCTCCATGACACCTGAGACAGCAAAGAAGAATGGGGGAAAAATGGTGGAGTCAGTAGAGAGAGACCTGTCTACACAGACTCAAGGCTGTTATGGCTGCCATCCACTAAATACTTGCTTGAAGGAGGTGATTATTTATGTGAATTACACTTTAAAGGCTTCCAATTATTTTTACTAAGATTATCACGTGGCACTGGAAATTCCAAAAACACCTTTCCAGTTAAGACCATAAGTTTGATCTATTTTTTTTAACATTTGTCACTCAGTACTGAGGGCATGCCACTAACTATCTTACAAGAAGGCCTATGAGTTGTAAGTGGACTTGTCACTATTTACCTCAGGAGATCATGAGGAGATCTCAAACCACCTCCGACAGGCCTCCTCCTCATTCAGCCTGCTCCACAAGAGTGTCTTCTCTGACCAGAATCACTACACTGCAATCAAGGTTGTGGTTCTGTATAGATGTTTGGACTCCCTACAGCAAGCAAATCTTCATCGTAGAAATATCTCATAACCACTTCCTCCAGAAGAGCGTGTGCATCACTTGGGAGAACAGGATCCCACACACTAAAATTCTGGAATGCTACTCATTAACCAACATTGAGGCCATGCCGGTCGCTGTTCTGTAGCAGACTTCTCAGTGCATCTCTCCGTGTTTTGTACCTGTTTTTTTGTTCTAAAATCGTGTAAAATTGTTTTCTTTTTATTTTCTTTTTCTTTTTACTAGTCTGCAAGTAGTTATTTCTATAAAATGCTTAACAACATTTGCGAAAGTTTCTTATTTTTGATCGTTATCGCCTTTGGAATCCAACAGGACACTAATGCACTACCTGCGCAGGAAATCCCAGGTGTGTGGCCGGCGCTGTTCATTTACAGCCGGGACGCGTTGCTATCTATTAGACCAGCTACCGGTTACTCCCCGTGTACTATACTGGACGAATTAAAATCTTTGAAACCCAGAAAGCGAGAAAAAAGAGGTGGACTACGTGTACGTCTGAGACGGAGAAGTTTTAAAACACCTTTGCCAACCATCATCATGAGCAATGCACAGTCCTTGCGAAATAAACTGGACGAGCTGAGAGCATCTGCGCGATACCTCCACGAGTACCGTGAAAGCTGTCTGATGTGCTTTATGGAGACCTGGTTTAAGAATACAGACTCGGATACAGCAGTCGAAGTAGATGGATTTGTTTGCGTACGGCAAGACAGAAATCCAGCTTCTGGTAAGCAGACGGGTGGTGGGGTCTGCCTTTACATTAACAAAAGGTGGTGCAGGAATATCACTGAAAAAGAGCACATCTGCACGCCAAATATTGAATTACTCACCGTCGGACTTCGCCCATACTATCTACCATGGGAGTTTAATCAGTTATTTGTGACAGTCATTTACATTCCGTCGCATGCTGATGTGGGAGCTGCAGCTGAATCAATTCTTGAAACTGCTCATAAACTAGAAACCAAATCACCTGGTTCTTTCAAACTTGTGATGGGTGATTTTAATTTATGCAGTCTGGAGTCAGTATTACCAAATTATCATCAATATGTGAATATTAACACTAGTGGGGACAAAACTCTGGACAAGTGCTATGGAAATGTCCCTAATGCCTCATCTTCTCCCGAAGTACAAACAGAAACTGAAACAAGAAAAACCAGCCATACGAACAACACAAAACTGGTGCAAGGAAAGTGTAGAGGAACTGCAGGAATGCTTCTCCAGTACAAACTGGGATCTGCTGACATCCTCACAGTCACTGAATGAGGCCACCTATACTGTCAGCGAATATATTCAATTCTGTGAGTCTATGATCATTAAGAAAAAATCTGTCAAGGTGTACCCAAACAGTAAGCCATGGATCACTAAAGAGGTTAAAGTATTACTATTGCAAAAGCAACATGCACATCAAGAAAATAAGTTAAAAGATAAGCGAATTTTACAGCAAAGGATTAACAGGTTAATTAAACAAAATAAAAAGATGTATGGGGAAAAAATCAAGAGGTGGTTCAATGATAACAATCCAAAGCAGGTGTGGAAGGGACTAAACACAATGACAGGACTGGGCCCTAAAAAGAATGTGGATTTTCCAGCTGACAAAGACCACAAGCTTTTAGCTGATGAACTGAATAACTTTTATGCCAGATTTGAAAAAAGTGATTTCAGCACCCAAAATACAGAAATAAAGGAGACGCTTTATAAAAACACCAGGTATTCTGCTGTGATTGGGTTCAGTTTAACTGAAATGGAAAAAGGCTTGCGGCAGGCAGTGGGACCAGACGGCATATCAGGTCGGCTCTTAAAGTCTTGCTCTAAGCAGCTCTCCCCAGTTTTTCATTTGCTTTTTAACTGGTCTCTGACCTGTGGTATTGTACCAAATCTGTGGAAACAATCAATCATCACCCCTGTATCTAAGGTTTCTAGGCCAAGCTGTTTAAATGATTACAGACCAGTGGCACTTACATCTATTCCAATGAAATACTTTGAACACTTGGTGAAAATCATTTTAATAACAGAGACAAAGTCTTTTCAAGACAACAATCAATTTGCTTATTGTGCAAACAGAAGTGTGGAAGATGCTCTGCTTGTTATCTTACATCAAATCTATACCTTTCTTGATCAGCCTGGTTCATATGTCAGAGCACTATTTTTGGATTTTTCTTCAGCGTTCAATACTATACAGCCTCATATACTGATTCGGAAATTAAACAGTATGAATGTAAACCCATTTATCACACTATGGATTCAGAACTTTCTTTTAAATCGTTCACAGACAGTTAAAGTTCAGGACACTTTTTCAAAAGCTCTTCATTCAAACACAGGAAGTCCACAGGTGTGTGTCTCATCACCATTACTGTTTACTGTGTACAGAAGTGACCTCAGGCAGAACAATGACCACTGCTCCATTATTAAGTATGCGGATGACACCATGATCATAGGACGCATATCTGGGGAGGATGAAAGCCACTATGTAAATCAAGTGGACTGTATGGTAATCTGGTGCAATAAAAACTCTCTCAGTCTGAATGTAACAAAGACCAAAGAAATGATATTTGATTTTAAGAGACAGAAATCTGTATGTTCACCTATTGTAGTTCTGGAAGAAGAGGTAGAAATAGTGAATGAATATAAATACTTAGGAACTTACCTAGATAACAATCTTAACTGGAATACAAATACAAAAAAATTATTTTCTAAGTGCAACCAGCGCTTATCCCCTCCTTTAACCATCACCTTATCGTGGTGGAGGGGTTTGCGTGTCCCAATGATCCTAGGAGCTCTGTTGTCCGGGGCTTTATGCCCCTGGTAGGGCCACCCAAGGCAAACTGGTCCTAGGTGAGGGATGAGACAAAGAGCGGTTAAACAAACCTCCTATGAAGAAAAACAATTTTGGACGGCGTTTTCCCTTGCCCGGACGCGGGTCACCGGGGCCCCACTCTGGAGCCAGGCCTGGAGGTGGGGCTCGATGGCGAGCGCCTGGTGGCCGGGCCTGCACCCATGGGGCTCGGCCGGGCACAGCCCGAAGAGGCAACGTGGGTCCCCCTTCCCGTGGGCTCACCACCTATGGGAGGGGCCAAGGAGGTCGGGTGCAGTGTGAGTTGGGTGGTGGCCGAAGGCGGGGACCTTGGCGGTCCGATCCTCGGCTACAGAAACTGGTTCTTGGGACGTGGAATGTCACCTCTCTGAAGGGGAAGGAGCCTGAGCTAGTGCGCGAAGTTGAGAGGTTCCGGCTAGATATAGTCGGACTCACCTCAACGCACAGCTTGGACTCTGGAACCAATCTCCTTGAGAGGGGCTGGACTCTCTACCACTCTGGAGTTGCCCCCGGTGAGAGGCGCCGAGCAGGTGTGGGTATACTTATTGCCCCCCAACTTGGAGCCTGTACATTGGGGTTTACCCCGGTGGACGAGAGGGTAGCCTCCCTTCACCTTCGGGTGGGGGGACGGGTCCTAACTGTTGTTTGTGCGTATGCACCGAACAGCAGTTCGAAGTACCCACCCTTTTTGGAGTCCCTGGAGGGGGTGCTAGAGGGCATACCTTCTGGGGACTCCCTCGTTCTGCTGGGAGACTTCAATGCTCACGTGGGCAATGACAGTGAGACCTGGAAGGGCGTGATTGGGAGGAATGGCCCCCCTGATCTGAACCCGAGTGGTGTTTTGTTATTGGACTTCTGTGCTCGTCACGGATTGTCCATAACGAACACCATGTTCAAGCATAGGGGTGTTCATATGTGCACTTGGCACCAGGACACCCTAGGCCTCAGTTCGATGATCGACTTTGTGGTCGTGTCGTCGGACTTGCGGCCACATGTCTTGGACACTCGGGTGAAGAGAGGGGCGGAGCTGTCAACTGATCACCACCTGGTGGTGAGTTGGCTTCGATGGTGGGGGAGGATGCCGGTCAGGCGTGGTAGGCCCAAACGTGTTGTGAGGGTCTGCTGGGAACGTCTGGCAGAGCCCCCTGTCAGAAGTAGCTTCAACTCCCACCTCCGGCAGAACTTCGACCACATCCCGAGGGAGGTGGGGGACATTGAGTCCGAATGGGCCATGTTCCGTGCCTCTATTGTTGAGGCAGCTGACCGGAGCTGTCGCCGTAAGGTGGTCGGTGCCTGTCGTGGCGGCAATCCCCGAACCCGCTGGTGGACACCGGCGGTGAAGGATGCCGTCAAGCTGAAGAAGGAGTCCTACAGGACCCTTTTGTCCTGTGGAACCCCGGAGGCAGCTGATAGGTACCGGCAGGCCAAGCGGAATGCGGCTTTGGTGGTTGCTGAGGCAAAAACTCGGGCGTGGGAGGAGTTTGGGGAGGCCATGGAGAATGACTTTCGGACGGCTTCGAGGAGATTCTGGTCCACCATCCGGCGTCTCAGGAAGGGGAAGCAGAGCAGTGTCAACACTGTATATGGTGGGGATGGTGCGCTGCTGACCTCGACTTGGGACGTTGTGGGTCGGTGGGGGGAATACTTCGAAGACCTCCTCAATCCCATTAACATGCCTTCCAATGAGGAAGCAGAGCCTAGGGACTCAGAGGTGGGCTCCCCCATCTCTGGGACTGAGGTCACCGAGGTGGTCAAAAAACTCCTTGGTGGCAGGGCCCCGGGGGTGGATGAGATACGCCCGGAGTTCCTCAAGGCTCTGGATGTTGGTTGACACGCCTCTACAACATCGCATGGACATCAGGGACAGTGCCTCTGGATTGGCAGACCGGGGTGGTGGTCCCCCTCTTTAAGAAGGGGGATCGGAGGGTGTGTTCCAACTACAGAGGGATCACACTCCTCAGCCTCCCTGGAAAAGTCTATTCAGGGGTCCTGGAGAGGAGGGTCCGTCGGATAGTCGAGCCTCGGATTCAGGAGGAACAGTGTGGTTTTCGTCCTGGTCGCGGAACAGTGGACCAGCTCTATACCCTTAGCAGGGTCCTGGAGGGTGCATGGGAGTTTGCCCAACCAGTCTACATGTGTTTTGTGGACTTAGAAAAGGCATTCGACCGTGTCCCTCGGGGAATCCTGTGGGGGGTACTCCGAGAGTATGGGGTACCGGCCCCTCTGATAAGGGCTGTTCAGTCCCTGTACGATCGGTGCCAGAGCTTGGTCCGCATTGCCGGCAGTAAGTCGAACCCGTTTCCAGTGAGAGTTGGACTCCGCCAGGGCTGCCCTTTGTCACCGATTCTGTTCATAACTTTTATGGACAGAATTTCTAGGCGCAGCCAGGGTGTTGAGGGGGTCCAGTTTGGTGGGCTCAGGATTGGGTCACTGCTTTTTGCAGATGATGTTGTCCTGTTTGCTTCATCAGGCCGTGATCTTCAGCTCTCTCTGGATCGGTTCGCAGCCGAGTGTGAAGCGGCTGGGATGAGAATCAGCACCTCCAAATCTGAGACCATGGTCCTCAGCCGGAAAAGGGTGGAGTGCCCTCTCAGGGTTGGTGGCGAGATCCTGCCCCAAGTGGAGGAGTTCAAGTATCTCGGGGTCTTGTTCACGAGTGAGGGAAGAATGGAGCGTGAGATCGACAGGCGGATCGGTGCGGCATCCGCAGTAATGCGGGCGTTGCATCGGTCTGTCGTGGTGAAAAAGGAGCTGAGCCGCAAGGCGAAGCTCTCAATTTACCAGTCGATCTATGTTCCTACCCTCACCTATGGTCATGAGCTATGGGTAGTGACCGAAAGAACGAGATCGCGAATACAAGCGGCTGAAATGAGTTTCCTCCGCAGGGTGTCTGGGCTTTCCCTTAAAGATATGGTGAGAAGCTCAGTCATCCGGGAGGGGCTCAGAATAGAGCCGCTGCTCCTCCGCATCGAGAGGAGTCAGATGAGGTGGCTCGGGCATCTGATCAGGATGCCTCCTGGACGCCTCCCTGGTGAGGTGTTCCGGGCACGTCCAACCGGGAGGATGCCCCGGGGAAGACCCAGGACATGCTGGAGGGACTATGTCTCTCGACTGGCCTGGGAACGCCTTGGGATTCTCCCGGAAGAGCTAGAAGAAGTGGCCGGGGAGAGGGAAGTCTGGGCATCTCTGCTCAAGCTGCTGCCCCCGCGACCCGACCTCGGATAAGCGGGAGACAATGGATGGATGGATGGAACCAGCGCTTATTTCTCCTCCATAAACTCAAACTATTTAAAGTAGACAAGGACCTCATGTTGTCCTTCTATCGTAGTATGATCCAGTCCATGATCACTTTCAGTTTCATTGCCTGGTTTAATAGTCTGACAAACCAAAACTCAAAAAAGCTCCAGCAGATTACGAAGTATGCAGCTAAAGTTATTGGGGCTGATGTAGATGATTTGACTAGTGTGTGTCAGAGGGCAATGCTAAAGAAACTGGAAATCATCTCAACTGATGACAGACATCCATTACATGGAGAACTAAACTTCAGTAAATCAGGAAGGATAGTTGCTTTGAAAACCCACACAAATCGCTCCAGAAACTCCTTTCTTCCTAGTGCCATACGACTTTTCAATAAGAAATATCGGAGATAATGTTTAAGGTTTTGATATATATCCTGTTACCTTTTTTTTTTTTTTTTTTGGTATAGATATGTTTTATCTAACTGCCTTACCTTAACCTTTCTTATTTCTATTTGTCTGTTTTATTTCATTCTGTCTGTTATTAGATGCAACTGAGAAGGCAAATTTCATGTTTTCCTGTGTAAATATGACTAAATAAAGAAACCTAACCTAACCTAACCTATGCTGCTCAGTGGTGCTTCACCCTGGACTACAGGCATGTTATTTGCATGGATGGGTCTCGGCTTCCCCAGATGGTCCTCTGTGGAGAACTTGCTGAAGGATGCTGACCTCGTGGTGGCCATAGAAATGCTGAAAAGACCACTTGAAGCATTTACTTAAGACCTGTTTCATTCCACATGGAGATCACACACTTTGGAGATAGACAGACACTGAAGGAGTCCATCAATGAGAGGAAAACAGAGCGGCAAGTCATCTCTGTTGATACCAACCTGCTTTGCCTGGGGGAATAATCCCATGCCTTTCATGCATTTCCCGAATTGGGCTGCTCTCCCATCAGCATACACACAGGAGGGGCAGTGTCAGTGATAGAGAAATGGATGGACAACATCATCATTGGATTGACAAATTGCCGTGATGATGATGATGGAAGGAGAGATCATCAAAGTTAAGAAAGTGTTAGTATATATAGTTCTTTGATATGTGGAGTACAATACAATGGCAAGAATTTGCTTTTGATTAATAAATTAGGAAAAAAATATTCCATCTTAATTCAAACACTCAGAGTACAATGTACAGTGAAAGGGGGGGAGGGGGGCAGGAATCTCACATACATAGTCTGCGTCCACTCATTGCCCTCAGACATGAAGTTTTCAAAGACAAACAGCAGCCCACCAAACACTAAAGTCCGTTGGTTAATCAAAGTGTAACAGATCCCCCAGCACTTAACTCACAAATCATTCCAAGCAGAAACAGAACAATGCTGTCATGGATTCTCACTAACACTGTTACTTATGCCCTACAAACTTGCCCTTCGTCAGGAGTGAGACTGTAATTAGGGTAGAAAAAGGAAAACAAAAACTGCTCAACTTGTTCATGAGGCTCAGTGGTGAGAGTGAGAGCTCACGGTAGCCTGCATTCTCAGCTGCATTCTTACTTTCAGTTTCTTGTTACGATAAACACAATATATTCTGAGCTGCTGACTCATGACACCTTGTGCTTTCTTGCTCTGCTACATTGTAAGACACAGTATCCTGCCTTTCCAGTTTGACGTTTGCATTAAATAGTTGACATTCCAGCAGTTCTTTCTCCAAACCAGATACAGTACAGGTGTTAAATTATGCTGCTTATGGAGAAAAAGAGCACGGGGCGTCCACTGTGCAGAACTTGGAGTTAGTAGCCCAAAGAAAGTGGACACACGACGCAAGGCTGAAACACATCAGACTTTATTGGAAACCTGTGTGTACCTGTCTGGAAGGAAAAAATCCTGAGTCAGCTCTACAACAAGCAGATAGTGTCGTAAGCATGATTTCTAAAGATGTGAAGGCAAATGAACAGTCAGAGTTCCGTACTTGCAGATATCGCCAGGGTCTGGGGTATAATAACAGCTGAGAGCTCCTGTGAATTTATACTAAATTTCCAAAGGTACGTGGGCACCCCTCCAAATGATTAAGTTTAGGTGTTTCAGCCACACCCATTGTTAACAGGCAAATAAAGTCAATCACTTCTGTAATCTCCATTGACAAACATACTGAAGAGCTCAGTCACTTTGAACGTGGCACTGTCATAGGATGCCCCCTTTATCACAAATCAGTACATGAAATTTCTGCTGTTAAATCTGCATCAAGGTGCAACAACAGCTCAGCCATGAAGCAGTAGACCACACACACTCACAGAGTGAGGCTGCTAATTGCTGAAGTACACAAAAATGGCCTATCCTTATCTGCAACAGAGTTCCAATTGAGATTAGAAAGCCAATTTCCAGCAACTTCCTCTCGTCCAACATCAGCACCTGACCTCACAAATGCTGTTTTGGCTGAAGGGGCACAAATTCCTAAAGATGCATAAAAGAAGAGTTAGAATATTTTATCGGGGTGCATCTGGTTTTTAAATGAGATGTCCAACAAGCCCATGTGAGTGTGATGGTGAGGTGTCCATAAACTCTTCTCCATATACTGTAGGTTTTTTGAACCTGCTGAATTCTTTATGTTACAATTATTACATCAAGCATAGAAGCACAAACAAGTTTAAAGAATAGCACAGAATAATATCTAACAAAATCTCATTAATTAAGCCAGTCCTTTAATCAGAAAAAGACTTTTGCATCCTGATAGCCCATAGCTAAAATTCCAAAACGTGAATTTTGGATTTGTATGATGTAGGGTGTCAGCTTGGCGCCAATGTACATCAGGGAAGCTGGGCTAAGATAAGGTAGGTAACAAGGTAGACAGAGGTAACAAAGAGATTTCTTCCTCTCTCTCTTGCCATTTCTCAGTTTTAAGAAGATCAATACGCTCTCATCAGCCATATTGAGACAGGCAGCCTGCTTATCCCTCTAAAGAAATGAGCTGACCAGAAAGAACTGAGTATAACTGCAATTTAAATATTCATTCAGTCAAACTTAGATGTATTTGCTTTTATGGTGAAAGCCAAGTCAAAGTCTGGCTTGTTCCTTCAGTATTTGCACTTTGTGTCATCATAAGTAAGTCACTTAACCAACCTGCGCTGTAGGATTGTTAGCGGGTGATCATTGTCGAGGTTTGCAAACATCTGTTTATGTTAGGCAACTTTAAACATTTGAAGATGAAAATAATCCAGTCAGGAAACATGGTCAGCAGCTCAGACGCTTCCACTCCTCATAATTTGAGCCTCAAATTATGTTCGTGGCCTTGAAGAAACCTAGGTGGCAGGTGCTACCCTTCCAGGATGGTCACAAAGTTGCCTTAACCACCCTTGTTGGCCGGCGGGGTTAAACCTGTTCGCTTCGGCAACACATTTCAATGACTCGGTATGCCTTCACTCCCAGCCCAGTGTGAGGGGAGGCCAACTCCAGGCACCCAGGCTCTTGTGCCACCCCACCTCAGTGCCTCTTGTCCTTCCTCTTTGGGCCTTTGACAGACACAGGGAGAGACAGACTACTCTTGGTGGTGGATCACTTGGCTAGTGTGTTGATGAAGGATGCAGCTAGCTGCGAGAATTAATGTGAATTGCAGGACACATTGATCAACGACACTTTGAACGCACGTTGTATCCCCAGGTCTTTCCCAGGGCCACGTCTGTCTGAGGGTCACCTTTTTGATCAATTGCAATATCTTTCCCTGCAGTCGGTGCAGCTCAGGAGTTCACAGGGACCCAGGCTCCTCTGTCTCTCAAAAGCAGACCTGTGGTGCAGTGATGTTACCCTTGCTTCCCCAGGCACAGACGGGAGATCAGTGAGAAGCACATTGGACTGGTCATCCCCATGACCTCAGAGGAAGTGGAGGTGTCTGCCAGTGGGGCACTCCAGCCCCTGCCCATGGAGACGAGACCCGGTGAGGTTTCCCGACCGTGTCCGGAGTGGGGGATCCAGCCTGCCACCATCTGAGTCAGACCTCAACTCAGATGTGATGACCCACTGAATTTAAAAAGCATATTACTAAGCAGAGGAAAATAAACTAACCAAACTAACCTGATAACCCCCATTCTCTTGATTCACTAACACAATGTCTAATCTGCATCTCAGAATGGATGAATAGTAACTTTCTCAAATTAAATAAAGAGAAAACCGAAATCTTAGTGATTGGCAATAATGGATACAATGAGGCTATTAGAAATAAACTGGATGCATTAGGATTAAAAGTCGTAGCCCACTGTCTGAGTGTCATATGAAAGCTTATTAGGGTACAGACAAAAAAAAAAAAATAGGCACACACAGGGAAAAAAGCACAAAATGTCAACTTTAATCTCAAAATTTCCACTTTAATCATGTAGTTTATTTTGAGATTAAAGTAGAACATCATAAACTTCATCTTAAAATCGTTTATTTTACTAGTTTCTCAAATCCCATTGTAACTAAGTAGCACATTAAAAGCTTTGTTCTGTATTTGATCTTCTATGTGCTCTGTGTGTGAATCACTACCTGCTTCTTAAACGGGCTTTCTCTTTCTCCGACAGGACACAGAATCCATTACATTTGTGATATTACAGCTCTCTGAATAATTAAAATACTGAGATGATAGGAATGAAAGCATGTTATTAAACATGAGAACACGGTGGCGCAGTGATTGATTGTGTCTCACGCAAGAGGCTTGCTGCGCCATGCACGACCTTCGATGAAATAATTTATCACAGAAGTACTGTCTCTTTCAAACGTACTAACCTCCAATTCCTGTCCTTACTTTTCTTTCTCCAAATACCCAATCGCCACACAATCAGCTCTGTAATAGACGTGAAGCCATTTGTAAGCTTAGAACGCAGATTCTTCAAAACGTTTAAGGAGCATTGAAATATCTTCGTAGTAAGTGTTTAATTATTCTATCCGTCTATCGCATCAGCGCAAGAATACAACGCAATGCAGGAACAATCCCTGAACTAGCTAGCACTGCGGCACCGTGTCCTCACATGTTTAATTATTAACAATACAGATTATTTAAATGAAGTTAAAGTTTTATCTATATAATATAATCAACATATTTTGCTGCATTTCATCTTAAAAATGATATCGTCATCATACGCTCTTTATAAAGTGCTGCAGGTTGTATAATATTATAACTGTAGTGCAAGTTTACAGTGAGGTAATTGTACTTATAAGTCCAAACAGTTCTACAAGGAGCACTTGATTGAGTGCGTTTATAGTTCTTGGGATGAAACTTTTTCTAAACCGCGAAGTCCGTACTGGGAAGTCTCTGAAGTGTTTTGCTGTGGCTGAGTCAGCGTCTGCTTCATGCTGTATCCCGATAATTCTCTTTCCCATCAGCTGCTGCTGTGATTCCCAACTCAGATACAGTGATATAAATACTCCGAGTGGTGCAGTGAGAGTAATATGGAAAAAGATGATTTGCTGTGGTAACCCTTAACGGGAGCAGCTGAAAGAAGAAGAAGATGCAGTGAGAGTAACAACGCTAAAGCAGTTATGGTATTTGGAATACTATGGCTACTCCCTGGACCATTATATTGCTGCAGGTTAATTACAATCAGATGCATTACATTAATAAACAATATGCAGTTAGTTTCAGTGTATTTATAAAGCTGCGTCAGGAATGTGGATCTAAGAAAGAAAGGGTGACCACACAGGAACAGTAGCACTGCTTTGACGCTGGGTGCCGCCAGTCTGCAAAACCGAGCGGAGAAATTGCGTACACCAGGGTATGACGTACCGTGGGAATGTGCGTGACTTTACGCCAAGTTTAGGTTTTATACATCACGATTTGAGCGTGGAAAGGTTCGTACGCAACATTTCTGTGCGTACGCACCGTTTATACATGAGGCCCTTGGTGTTTCCTGTCTTGCTATATGGTTGCGAGACATGGACACTATCCAGTGACCTGAGACGAAGACTGGACTCCTTTGGTACTGTGTCTCTCCGGAAAATCCTTGGGCACTGTTGGTTTGACTTTTTGTCGAATGAGTGGTTGCTCATGGAGTCCCGAATGAGGCACATTACCTGCATTGTGAGGAAGCGTCAGTTAGGGCACTACGGCCATGTGGTATGTTTCCCCGAGGGTGATCCGGCTCGTAAGATCCGTTGTTGGGGACCCGAGTGGCTGGACCAGGCCAAGGGGTCACCCACATAACAACTAGCTGCAGCAGATAGAGGGTCATTTCCGGAGGGTGGGACTGGACTGCGTGTCTGCCTGTGGGGTTATAAACCGGGATCCCAAGTTGTTTCGTTGTGTAGTGGGTGCGGCAACACGCTGTACCAGTGATTGCTCCCCAACCTGACCTGACCTGACATGACCTGCTCTTATATTTATAGTCTGAGGTGCACAGAGTGAAGAGAGAAGCAGAAAGGCTGGTTCCTTGTGGTGCTCCAGTGCTGCTCACAGTCCTTGAGTCTCACAAACTACAGTCTGCCTCACAGCTAGTCCATCAACCAGGACACCGTAGACTCATCCAAACACATTTTTACCCCTTAACAGGGATGGCTGGATGGAACTGAAAGCACTGGAGAAATCAAAAAGCATAATCCTCACAGTGTGGTCAGCTTTGTCAGCCTTGTGGAGCAGACAGATAATTGCATCCTCAACTCCAGTCTTGAATATTGAGATGGTGTTTATGACAGAAGAGCACTATATCAAAATCCCACCTTGTGTCACCAGTGCAAGTGAAGTTTGATTTGCTTGTGAAGAGACTTGTAGTGATGGTCAAAACTGATAGATAGATAGATAGATAGATAGATAGATAGATAGATAGATAGATAGATAGATAGATAGATAGATAGATAGATAGATAGATAGATAGATAGATAGATAGATAGATAGATAGATAGATAGATAGATAGATAGATAGATAGATAGATAGATAGATAGATTCATTGACTAAAAATGCTCAGTGTTGCTGTGTCACAGAGAGGATGTGCAGCATTACTCTTAACAGCACTCAGTTTTGTTTTAATCCACTCCTTTGCTACGACCTACAGGGGTCCAGACTGTGTCCCATAACTGAGCCTGTCCTTTTAATTAGTCTATTGATTCTGTAGGCATCTCTTGAAGTGATGTTACTAGCCCAGTACACTCCAGCATAGAAAATCTCACTGGCCATCATAGAGTTGAAGAAGATGTGAAGAATGTCACTTCCTACATTAAAGGAACACAGATTCCTAAGGAAGAAGAGCCTGCTCTGCCCTTCCTTCTTTAGTTCCTCTGTGTTCTGAGACCAGTGCAACCTGTCATTAATGTGGATCTCCAAGATTTTGTAGAAGTGGACCACCTCTACATCCACTCCTTGAATAGTGACCAGCCATAGAGGCTCTTTGGTGTGACGACAGTCAATAAGCAGTTCCTTGGTTTTACTGATGTTAAGTTGCAGACAATTCTCTTTGCACCAAGAAACAAACTTTTCCACCTGACTCAACCTTTTACATTCACAACCATTTAAATAGTGTTTATTTATTTTTCAAAACTTACTTGGTTATTGAACAATCTGAACATACCTATGTAGATATAATGAAAAGTTGAACTTATCCTAAATATTAGATTTTAGCCTTAACAATATGGTTCTATTAAATGCCCACTAGATGGGACTTCTTGATTAATTTGAAATTCTTACCTGTGCTAATGTGCTTAAATATACAAACTGAATGTGCCTCACCATAATATACATACATACACAGTATACATTGCAGTGTACAGTATAGTATACCATATATACCATTTTCTTAGGACTATGTACCTATATGTATGTGTATATATAATGTATAAATAAAAATATATAATTAAGTTCTGTGGACTGACTGCACAGAAAGCAATTAAAGGAGCATTCTTCTGATGGCACTGCTTATACAACACTTGCACTAGTATTCCCGTAATGCTCTCTGTTACAGATTTCATGTAAATAAACCCTATATGTATACTAAATGTATCTTAACTAATTTTCTAAATAAATAAATGAACACAGTCCAATAAAGATATCTACTGTATGGATCAGGCATCTTTACCTTCACCTTATTCTTTGAAATTTTCTTTGACATTATAAACTCAATTATAAGCATTCTAACAATTATATATGTTATTTAAGTATATTTTCCATTAGTTGAATTGGGAGCAACATGACATCCGGCTGACATCCTAGTCACTCTGTGAAGATTGTGCATTTTCTTAACTTTTTGGTTATTTTTCGTCACACCACTTGCACAAAGTACCACCACTTTGATTATTTATTATAGGGGAACACTTTCAAACATTAGGAATTGGCTTACTCACCTATTTTGAGGTGATCTACCTATTGACCCATTGTGTCCAGGTGAGATTCTCAGTGAGATCCTATGTGACGAAGGAGACAATAACAAAGGTGCTACAGGAGCCAAACCACAGCAATGGATTAAGAAACACCGTGGTAAAAAAGCCGGTGTGTGAAACAGACTGAGGAATGAACCACATCATCCTCTTCTGTCCAGTATCCTGCTCTCAAATGTCCAATCACTCGAAAACAAGTTTGATGATTTTAGGATTACATTTTAACAGGACATCAGGGAGTGTACTGTTCTTTGTTTAACTGAAATGTGGCTTTCACCTGCAATACCGGACCGAGCAGCAACCTTATCTGAGTATTTCCTGTGGGTGCCTGAAGGAAACCTAAGTGATGGACTAGAGGAGTACAAAATGACAGTGCATCTTTTTGGTGCTACCTCTTCACCCAGTTGTGTCTCTTATGCGTTACGAAGAACAGCACAGGATGCCAGAAGCACAGCTTCAGAAGAAGCAGTTAAAACTGTGCTTCACAATTTCTATGTTGATGACTGTTTAAAGTCAGTTGCTACTGAAGAACAAGCCATAAAATTGGCCAAAGACCTTCAAGCCCTGTGCTTCAAAGGGAGGGTTCCACCTTACCAAATGGGTGAGTAATAGCCGAGCAGTCTTATTGTCCATTCCTAAAGAAGACAGGGCTATTGATCAAAAGGACTTAGATTTAAGCCATGACTTGTTACCAATTGAGAGAGCCTTAGGTGTTTTCAGTGGTGCACACAGACTGACAGTTTCAAGCTCGATGATAAGCCTCCTACAAGACGTGGTATTCTGTCAGTGGTCAGTTCAATTTATGATCCACTTGGAATTTTAGCACCAGTCATATTGCATGCTAACAACAGTTCAAGTTCAACTGTGTAAAGAGAAATATGGATGGGAACAAAGAAATGGAAGTTAAGTACGTCCAGCAATGGAAAAAAATGGATGGACTATTTGAAGCTACTTATGGATTACAATGTAGACAGGTGCATTAAACCATTTGGATTTAGTCGTATAACATCTGCACAAATGCATCTTTTTGGAGATGCTTCAGAAAACGGGTATGGCACTGTTTCTTAAATTCTCCTAACAGATAAAGAACATAAGAGACATTGTTCATTTCTGATGGGGAAATCAAGAGTGGCTCCACTGAAATCTGTGACTATAACAAGGTTAGAACTTACAGCAGCAGTGGTAGCAGTCAAAATAGATAAGATGCTAAAACAAGAACTTCAAATTCCCCTGCAAGAATCAATTTTTTGGACTGACAGCACCACCGTATTAATGTACATTGCAAATGAAAGTGCACGCTACAAAACCTTTGTTACCAACAGAATCACAGTGATAAGGACGCACTCACATTGCAATGGAGGTATGTCACATCTGACGAATCCCACAAGCCAATTGAACTAGCAGAAAGATTATTTCAAAGTGTACTACATGCAGAAGATACAATGCCCAAACAGGCAAGCAAAAGATGGCAGATTTACCAGAAGATCGTCTACTTCCTGACCAACCACCCTTTACCAACTTGGAGTAGATTATTTTGGCCCCTTCCAAGTAAAAAGAGGGTGAAGCCTAATTAAGAGGTATGAAATAATTGTCATTTGCCTAAAAACAAGAGTAGTACATTTAGAAATTGTGTATAGTTTGGACACTGATTATTGTATCAATGCCATATGCCGATTTATTTGCAGAAGAGGGCACGTTAAAATCATGCGCTCAGATAATGGAATAAACTTTATCAGAGCAGAAAGAGAGCTACGAGAAGCAGCTGAAACTCTTGACCAAAAATAAATTTGCATTGCCATGATGAAGAAAGAATTGGCTCCAGCAGACCCCTGTAACCCTGTGTTAGGATATAGCGGGTTGGATAATGCATGGATGGCTGGATGGATGATGAAGAAAGAAATCAAATGGATTTTTAATCTACCAATGGCCTCCCACCAAGGCGGTGTGTGGGAAAGACAAATTAGAAGCATAAGAAAGGTCCTAAACTCAATACTGAATCAACTGGCTCTGGATGATGAAAGTCTCCACACAATGATGTGTGAAGCAGAATCCATCATCAACAACAGACCCCTTACAAAGGTATCAGATGACCCAAATGACCTAGAGGCACTGACACCAAATCACATGCTACTGTTCAAGACACACCCCAGTATACCCCCAGGTCTCTTCTCCAAAAATGACCAGTATACCCGAAGACTTTGGCAACAAGTACAATATCTCACTGATTTGTTTTGGAAAAGCTGGAATAAAGAGTATCTACCAATACTTCAAGAATATCAAAAATGGCTCACACCAAGAAGAAATTTTGAACCAGGTGACATTGTTCTTAATGTAGATACTCCTGGGTAATGGGACAAGTCATCAGGACAATGCCAGATGCAAAAGGGGCAGTCAGAAGAGTTTGTGTGCAGACTAAAGCCAGCACACTGGACAGACCTGTGAACGAACTGTTCCTGCTCCTAGAAACAGCAGTCAATGGAAATGATTAATCTTACATTCAGCGCGCTTTATTTGCTTAATTGTGTTTGTTCTTTTACCGTAGAGTTTAACTTTACATGTAAGCCCATATTTAAGTTTTAAGTTTCCTAAGTATGGTTTAAGTTCATTAAATAGTTAAGGCTCTTACTAAGTAATGATAGATAGATAGATAGATAGATAGATAGATAGATAGATAGATAGATAGATAGATAGATAGATAGATAGATAGATAGATAGATAGATAGATAGATAGATACTTTATTAATCCCCAAGGGGAAATTCACATACTCTAGCAGCAGCATACTGATACAAAAAAACAATATTAATTAAAGAGTGATAAAAATGTGGTGCAAGTTAAAAAGTGCAAGGAGAGAGTGCGATGCAGGTATAACAGACAATAATTTTGTATAATTTTAACGTTTACCCCCCTGGGTGGAATTGAAGAGTCGCATAGTTTGGGGGAGGAACGATCTCCTCAATCTGTCAGTGGAGCAGGACGGTGACAGCAGTCTGTCACTGACGCTGCTCCTCTGTCTGGAGATGATCCTGTTCAGTGGATTCTCCATGATTGACAGGAGTCTGCTCAGCGCCCTTCGCTCTGCCACAGATGTTAAACTGTCCAGCTCCGTGCCTACAATAGAGCCTGCCTTCCTCATCAGTTTGTCCAGGCGTGAGACGTCCTTCTTCTTAATGCTGCCTCCCCAGCACACCACCACGTAGAAGAGGGCGCTCGCCACAACCGTCTGATAGAACATCTGCAGCATCTGATAGAACATCTTAGATGTTGAAGGACACCAGCCTTCTAAGGAAGTATAGTCGGCTCTGTCCTTTCTTACACAGAGCATCAGTATTGGCAGTCCAGACTAATTTATCATCCAGCTGCACTCCCAGGTATTTATAGGTCTGTACTCTCTGCACACAGTCACCTCTGATGATCACGGGGTCCATGAGGGGCCTGGTCCTCCTAAAATCCACCACCAGCTCCTTGGTTTTGCTGGTGTTCAGTTGTAGGTGGTTTGAGTCGCACCATTTAACAAAGTCATTGATTAGGTCCCTATACTCCTCCTCCTGCCCATTCCTGATGCAGTTGTATTGGAAGTCCGATGTACATAGGCTGAACAGGACCGGAGAAAGCACAGTCTCCTGCGGCACTCCTGTAATGTTAAAGTAACTGATTTTTGCCCTTAGCATAAACAATTAGATGCTGGATGTTATAGTAATGAAACAGAAAACAGGTCAAGGTTTGGGGTTTTAAGCCGCGTATACTGCAACAAAAGGGTCCAACTTATCTTCAAATACAAAAACAACATTAGCCAAAAATGAGTGGGAGGACGGACATTTTATGGAGTCAGACTGGAAATGAAGACCCGTGGAATTCTGGGAAGGCGTGGTGGTGGATGGGTAGTGTACGTCATCAATGGGGGACCAGAGGGAAGAAAGGAACCTGGAAGTGTTGTTGTTTGGTCGCCCAGGCAGGATTATGGCAGCGGCGCTTCGCCTTTTCTATGGGAAGAGAGAGAGAGAGGTTACAGTAGTACACCGCCATCGTTCCCTGGAACGACTTGTCACAGTGCGCCTCGGGTCTTTAAGCTGCTCTCCATGCACTCGTGCATGACAATGTGTAAGAGCCATTTGCTAGTTATTTAAGTTATATTCAATATTTGCCTGTATATTAGTGCATAGTCTATGGGAGGTTCTTATAAGCTGAATTGAATTGGTATATTCTATTTCTTGTCTGTCTGACTATAGATTAATCTCAGTTAGTGACCTGCTTTGCCGTGAGTAAAGCATGGAGGGCACACAGTTTTAAACTGTGTCTTACGTGCTCAATAGCATGAAAGTTAACATGCTCTATTGAACGTGCAGTTCCATATGTTTTGACCATACTGAAGGCCAAGTAAAGCATTTTTAAGTATAGAAACAACTGAGGTTTGACAAGAAAAGCTACATTTATAGAAGAAACATTTTTCCCATTTTTTTGCCTTTAATTCTACGTGTGTAGCAACCTTTTTTTCTTTATTCTTGTGTGGATTGTTGACTTTGAGTTTTCACTAAATCTTTTAAAACAAATTTTTGGACTGCGTTTTTTACCCTACTTGATTCTGCCTTACTTGCCAGCAGCTACACTCTGAGAAAGATGTTAGATGTTAGTAAATATTTTAAAATTTTTAATAAATTTCACTTAGGATTGAAACTGAAAGCACTTTCTTACTCTTAGCCTGTCTTAGTCTCGACTTGACTTAAATGTAATCCTTATAACTTGAGACTTGACTTGAGTCTTGAAGGTCAGGACTTTAAGTTTACTTAAAACTCCATATTTAGGACTTTGTTAATGTTAATTTTCACTCGTATGATGACGACACCCCTCCTTTAACCGTCACCTTATCGTGGTGGAGGGGTTTGCGTGTCCCAATGATCCTAGGAGCTCTGTTGTCCGGGGCTTTATGCCCCTGGTAGGGCCACCCAAGGCAAACTGGTCCTAGGTGAGGGATGAGACAAAGAGCGGTTAAACAAACCTCCTATGAAGAAAAACAATTTTGGACGGCGTTTTCCCTTGCCCGGACGCGGGTCACCGGGGCGCCACTCTGGAGCCAGGCCTGGAGGTGGGGCTCGATGGCGAGCGCCTGGTGGCCGGGCCTGCACCCATGGGGCTCGGCCGGGCACAGCCCGAAGAGGCAACGTGGGTCCCCCTTCCCATGGGCTCACCACCTATGGGAGGGGCCAAGGAGGTCGGGTGCAGTGTGAGTTGGGTGGTGGCCGAAGGCGGGGACCTTGGCGGTCCGATCCTCGGCGACAGAAACTGGCTCTTGGGACGTGGAATGTCACCTCTCTGAAGGGGAAGGAGCCTGAGCTAGTGCGCGAAGTTGAGAGGTTCCGGCTAGATATAGTTGGACTCACCTCGACGCACAGCTTGGACTCTGGAACCAATCTCCTTGAGAGGGGCTGGACTCTGTACCACTCTGGAGTTGCCCCCGGTGAGAGGCGCCGAGCAGGTGTGGGTATACTTATTGCCCCCCAACTTGGAGCCTGTACATTGGGGTTTACCCCGGTGGACGAGAGGGTAGCCTCCCTTCGCCTTCGGGTGGGGGGACGGGTCCTAACTGTTGTTTTGTGCGTATGCACCGAACAGCAGTTCGGAGTACCCACCCTTTTTGGAGTCCCTGGAGGGGGTGCTAGAGGGCATACCTTCTGGGGACTCCCTCGTTCTGCTGGGAGACTTCAATGCTCACGTGGGCAATGACAGTGAGACCTGGAAGGGCGTGATTGGGAGGAATGGCCCCCCTGATCTGAACCCGAGCGGTGTTTTGTTATTGGACTTCTGTGCCCGTCACTGATTGTCCATAACGAACACCATGTTCAAGCATAGGGGTGTTCATATGTGCACTTGGCACCAGGACACCCTAGGCCTCAGTTCGATGATCGACTTTGTGGTCGTGTCGTCGACTTGCAGCCACATGTCTTGGACACTCGGGTGAAGAGAGGGGCGGAGCTGTCAACCTGATCACCACCTGGTGGTGAGTTGGCTTCGATGGTGGGGGAGGATGCCGGTCAGGCGTGGTAGGCCCAAACGTGTTGTGAGGGTCTGCTGGGAACGTCTGGCAGAGCCCCCTGTCAGAAGTAGCTTCAACTCCCACCTCCGGCAGAACTTCGACCACATCCCGAGGGAGGTGGGGGACATTGAGTTCGAATGGGCCATGTTCCGTGCCTCTATTGTTGAGGCAGCTGACCGGAGCTGTGGCCGTAAGGTGGTCGGTGCCTGTTGTGGCGGCAATCCCCGAACCCGCTGGTGGACACCGGCGGTGAAGGATGCCGTCAAGCTGAAGAAGGAGTCCTACAGGACCCTTTTGTCCTGTGGGACCCCGGAGGCAGCTGATAGGTACCGGCAGGCCAAGCGGAATGCGGCTTTGGTGGTTGCTGAGGCAAAAACTCGGGCGTGGGAGGAGTTTGGGGAGGCCATGGAGAATGACTTTCGGACGGCTTCGAGGAGATTCTGGTCCACCATCCGGCGTCTCAGGAAGGGGAAGCAGTGCAGTGTCAACACTGTATATGGTGGTGATGGTGCGCTGCTGACCTCGACTCGGGACGTTGTGGGTCGGTGGGGGGAATACTTCGATGACCTCCTCAATCCCATTAACATGCCTTCCAATGAGGAAGCAGAGCCTGGGGACTCAGAGGTGGGCTCCCCCATCTCTGGGACTGAGGTCACCGAGGTGGTCAAAAAACTCCTTGGTGGCAGGGCCCCGGGGGTGGATGAGATACGCCCGGAGTTCCTCAAGGCTCTGGATGTTGTAGGACTGTCTTGGCTGACACGCCTCTGCAACATCGCATGGACATCAGGGACAGTGCCTCTGGATTGGCAGACCGGGGTGGTGGTCCCCCTCTTTAAGAAGGGGGATAGGAGGGTGTGTTCCAACTACAGAGGGATCACACTCCTCAGCCTCCCTGGAAAAGTCTATTCAGGGGTCCTGGAGAGGAGGGTCCGTCGGATAGTCGAGCCTCGGATTCAGGAGGAACAGTGTGGTTTTCGTCCTGGTCGCGGAACAGTGGACCAGCTCTATACCCTTAGCAGGGTCCTGGAGGGTGCATGGGAGTTTGCCCAACCAGTCTACATGTGTTTTGTGGACTTAGAAAAGGCATTCGACCGTGTCCCTCGGGGAATCCTGTGGGGGGTACTCCGAGAGTATGGGGTACCGGCCCCCCTGATAAGGGCTGTTCAGTCCCTGTACGATCGGTGCCAGAGCTTGGTCCGCATTGCCGGCAGTAAGTCGAACCCGTTTCCAGTGAGAGTTGGACTCCGCCAGGGCTGCCCTTTGTCACCGATTCTGTTCATAACTTTTATGGACAGAATTGCTAGGCGCAGCCAGGGTGTTGAGGGGGTCCAGTTTGGTGGGCTCAGGATTGGGTCACTGCTTTTTGCAGATGATGTTGTCCTGTTTGCTTCATCAGGCCGTGATCTTCAGCTCTCTCTGGATCGGTTCGCAGCCGAGTGTGAAGCGGCTGGGATGAGAATCAGCACCTCCAAATCTGAGACCATGGTCCTCAGCCGGAAAAGGGTGGTGTGCCCTCTCAGGGTTGGTAGCGAGATCCTGCCCCAAGTGGAGGAGTTCAAGTATCTCGGGGTCTTGTTCACGAGTGAGGGAAGAATGGAGCGTGAGATCGACAGGCGGATCGGTGCGGCATCCGCAGTAATGCGGGCATTGCATCGGTCTGTCGTGGTGAAAAAGGAGCTGAGCCGCAAGGCTAAGCTCTTAATTTACCAGTCGATCTATGTTCCTACCCTCACCTATGGTCATGAGCTATGGGTAGTGACCGAAAGAACGAGATCGCGAATACAAGCGGCTGAAATGAGTTTCCTCCGCAGGGTGTCTGGGCTTTCCCTTAAAGATAGGGTGAGAAGCTCAGTCATCCGGGAGGGGTTCAGAGTAGAGCCGCTGCTCCTCCGCATCGAGAGGAGTCAGATGAGGTGGCTCGGGCATCTGATCAGGATGCCTCCTGGACGCCTCCCTGGTGAGGTGTTCCGGGCACATCCAACCGGGAGGAGGCCCCGGGGAAGACCCAGGACACGCTGGAGGGACTATGTCTCTCGACTGGCCTGGGAACGCCTTGGGATTCTCCCGGAAGAGCTAGAAGAAGTGGCCGGGGAGAGGGAAGTCTGGGCATCTCTGCTCAAGCTGCTGCCCCCGCGACCCGACCTCGGATAAGCGGGAGACAATGGATGGATGGATGGATGATGACGACACTCAGTTATACCTTTCAATCAGGCCAAATTACATTTTTCCTATGCTGTCCTAAATTAACTGTGCCTGTGAGTTAAAGGAGTGGATGGATGAGAACAACTTGTCTTTGAATACAGAAAAAACAGAAATGTTAGTTATTTGGAGGGAAATGATGAGACGACCACAACGTTCTGTCACTCTCTGACTCAATTGGAATCACCATCAGTTTCACTGACTCAGCCCACAATTAGGGTGTTATAATTCACACTAGCATGTCATTTTAAACACACATTATAAAACTGGGATTGACTACTGCAATGCGGTGTTCACTGGCTGCTCAAATCGTTCTTTATGCAGCTTTCAGTTAATTGAAAATGCTGCTGCAAGAATTAATACAAGAATTAGAAAGTTCAAATTCATAACTCCAGTTCTTACTGTAAGTCCTTACACTTTCTTCAATTCAGTTTAGGGTAGATTTTCAAAAATCCTCCTTTTAACTTTTAATGTATTAAATGGACAAAGCCCTGCTTACTTATCTGAACTGATTATTACTTAGAAGCCAAAGTGTACATTCTCTAGGTGCTTATGGCCATTTGGCTGAGGTCTCCAAGACGATGACTTTATTTTGGTCTTTCTCTTTTTCAATTTTAATGTAACCCTAAGCCTAACCCTACCCCGAACTCTCTGCTGACAAATGGTTATTATTATTATTACATATTATTTATTTATTTATTATGGCTACTGAGCTCACCCATAGGATTTATTTTCAATTTTTGCAGGCCTTGCCTCATCTGGAGGTGATGCAGAACCCTATTCCACCAACAGAGTTAAAGCATCACATCTTTACACTGGCAGGCTCCATAAAGCCAGCTATGCCAAATCCAAACATCTTGGAAAGCATAAAAGCATGTACTGAACAGTGGCTTACTGGTATATGCATATGCTTACCGAACATTACCAATCTGCTAGAGACGTGTTACTTTCTGCACTACCTCCTTTTGATCTGATTGCTCTGCAGAAAGCTATTTTGTTTGGCAGAAAAAGGTATAAGAATAAATTAACATCTTCCTCCTTAATTTTATTTAATAATTTAATCTGCTAACATTCTCCTCAGGGCTCAGGACAATTAGACCAGCCGCCCTCTGTTGCCTCACAGCCGATCCAGGACCCAGTTGTTTCAACTGCTAAGGATTCTGCTTTTGTGGAAATAGTCGAAAAGGTATGTCCTACACTGTCATGTCCTGCACCAGTATGTCTTCCACAACCTCTTGTTGTTTCTCCTTCAGTTCAGGGTAATGATTTATTAAAACCAATTCTGCAGTGCCAGATGTTGGGCCTACAGACACAGTTAAACCTAAAAAACAAATAACACCAAAAAATGTTACAATTTCTAAAAATCAAGGAGAGCATATGATGAACGATACAGTCTCTAAAACTGCTTCAGTAGACTGGTTGAACTTTCACTTCTCTCTTTTGAAGAAAAATACTAGAAAGTTTTCTATGTCTGCTTGGCCATCTCAATTTTCAAAAACCTTGCCTGATATTGGGAGATGACAATTTGATGTTGTTGGAAGACATTAAATATAGAAAAGATGTACAAATTGAGATGACTTCAGGTTTAACCATGACCAATTTGATTGAGTACATAGAAGAAATGAAACCTCAGCCTAAGGTTAAAAATTTATTGTGCCTGTAGGTGCAGAGGCGTATCTAGGGTTTTCAGCGCCCGAGGACAATTGAAGATTTGCGCCCCGTCCTGTTTTCCAAAATGCAATGGGGAAGGGAAATGTGGCGCTCCCTGGATGCTGCACCCGGGGACAGATGTCCCCCCTTGCCCCCCCCAGCTACGCCACTGTGTAGGTGTTGCGAACTATGACAGTGAGAACTTTAAAAGATTGGATTATCCGGCTTTATATAAATTATTAAGAAAGATCTTTCCAAAAGCAACTATTACATTTTCACCTATTCCTGCACTGGAACAATTCGGTCCACAACTTGTAAACAATGCACATATCATAAACAAAGTGATTTCAAAGTTGCCAAACTCCTATCCATACCCAAATATTCCTTTAACTCAGATTGAAGTATTTAATAGGCACTTGAAATCGGACTCGGTTGTGCGCTTGCTAGACTGGTGGCTGGCTAATTTTTAACCAAAAATATTTTTAGGTCCCAGCTCCAACCCTTATCTCTACCCCCAGTGACTGGGCTTCTAATGTTAAAAATCTTGCTTTTAAATGCCTAATCTTACAATTTAAACTATTTAGACCTAATCTTATATATTAGTCACTGGGGCATGTAATACCCTGCCCCCTTTCTAAACATAATTTTACCATTTTTAAGCCCTAATATTATTAGTCATTTTAAAGTGCCTAATCTTAAGACTTAGATGGTCTACCCCTACCCCAATCCTTGTCTTAACCCCAGGTGACAGGGCTTTTGATGTTACCGTGAAGCCTAATGTTAACACTTACATCACTAGCCCTAATGTTAATGTTCACCTTTTTAGCACATATTTTTTAACCCTAATATTTATTACATTTTAGTCACTCAGGTTAAAACTTATACCCTAAGGCAGGGGTCGGCAACCCGCGGCTCTGGAGCCGCATGCGGCTCTTCAGCCTCCTTGTAATGGCTCCTTTTGGCCTTGACAAAAAAAAACAAACATGAAAATGAATAACGGCAATTTCTTAATTTAATTTGTATATAATATATGTAATATATATAATGTTTATTTACTACTACTACTGTTATACACTTTAACATCTAATTTTTATTTTTTATTTATAATTTGTCAACTAAAATATGCGTCACATCTACGTCTATAGCCCTCGCCTTTACCTGCAGGTGGCTTCTGGAGTGTGCGACCCCTGCACTAACCATGAATAAATCCCAAAAATGAAAAATCCCAGAAGAGAACAGAGAGTTTAATTCTGCGTGGACAGAAGCATTTGCCTTCACCGCCAACGACGCTGGCTTACCGGTGTGCTTAATATGTGGCGATAAATTATCGAACAACAAAAAATGTAACGTTGAAAGACATTTTCGAAACAAGCACTCAGCATTCACTGAAAAATACCCAAGTGAAGATGAGCGAAAGAGAGCAATTTCGGAACTGCAACGGAAAGCTGAACAGAGCAAACATACTTTCAAAAAGTGGATCACTTCTCCACAATCAACTACAGCTGCTAGTTTTGTGGCAGCTCAAGAGATCGTAAGGAGGGGTAAGCCGTTCACAGACGGAGAATACATGAAAGAATCGTTCATAAAAATATCAGAGCATCTATTCTCTGACTTTAAATGTTTTGGTGTTTGAGCGCATGATGACAGTGTTTGCCAGAGATGTACAGAAAGGTACACTCTCACTTCCCCTCCCTGAGAGAGTTCAAAGCAGTGAACATTCACATAAATTGTTATTATTTCCACCGTACAATTATTGCAATGCAAGCTGCATTTAGAGAAAGATTCAGTGAGTTCAGAAAGAAAAAAAACACTCTCTCCTTCCCTGGACATCGACCCATCCCTGCTGAACACATCCGCATTCACAGGAGTAAGTAAGCCCGATCTAGAAATTGAACTGGCCGCATAGCGGATAAAGATTTATGGGTGTCCAAGTTCAAATGGCTGACAGCGGATCTTGAAGAAGTCGCCCGTCAGAAGGCTACTCTCGCTAAAGAGCACAAATGGACTGATATTGAAAACCTCCCCAAACCCGACAAACTTGTTTTCAATGCATGGAGTGCCATTCCCGAAACATATATGAACATGAAAAAATATGCATTTGGAGTCCTGTCCATCTTTGGCTCAACATACTTACGTGAGGAAGTTTTCTCAAGCATGAACTTCATAAAGTCCAACTATCTCTCCCACCTCACACATGAGAGCCTGCAGTCCTGTGTGAAGGTCAAAGTCACATCGTATAGCCCCGACATAGAACAACAACATTTATTTATATAGCACATTTTCATACAAAAAGTAGCTCAAAGTGCTAGAGATGATCTGCAGCGAACTTCAGAAACAGAAGTCACATTAAACAGGTGAGAACAATAGCATTTAATAGGCTAATATTAAAAAAAAAAAAAAAAAAAAAACACATTCATTTCAGACCCGGAGCTGATGTCGGTTTTTTTGTATGTTCAGGTGCTTCAGTTGATTGCTGGCTGAGAGGGAAACCTGAAGAGGATGAGAGCACACTGAAATGGAATTTTATGTTTACTTTTTTAAAGCTGCTAAGCTACAGCTAAATGTTTTATTTATATTAAAGTGGGCTAGTTTTTATTTTAATTTAATACAGGTATAGGAAGGACTCAAATAGGCCTGCATAGTTCAGTTACATTTATTTCAAAGTAGCCCTACACATGCACACTGCACTTCTGTTTGTTGTATTCCGTGGTTGTAACATGTAAAATCTAAAAAAAGATTAAAACTTTTAAAAGTTTATAAGCTGTGTTATGTTTTGCGGCTCCAGACTATTTTTCTTTGGAGGAAGAGGGGGCAAAATGGCTCTTTTGATAGTGAAGGTTGCAGACCCTTGCCCTAAGGGGACTGGTATATATGGACTAGTTTTATAATTATTTATTTGTATAAAATACCTTTAAAAAGAATAATTACTCCCTCTTGTTTATTCCCATTTTAGAACAATTTTAAAGGTTTGTACAAACAGTATTTTAGGTACATATGTAGGTCGTTTTAAGGGGTGGGTATTTTAAATATGTATTTATAACCTGCTTTTAGACCTATATACAGTGGAACCTCGGTTCATGAATGTCGCGGTACATGTACAAATCGGTTTATGACCAAAAAGTTCGCCAAACTTTTGCCTCGGTTCATGACCACACATTCGGCATACAAACAAGCCATTTTCCCTTTCGGTTTGTACATGTTCAGTCTCTCCCTGTGCATTTCCTGTGCAGCGAGCAAGAGAGAGAGAGCGCGAAACACACACGAGATAGACACACACACACACACACAGGAGCGCGCTAGAGAGAGAGACACACACACACAAAAGAGAGAGAGAGAGAGAGAGGACTGGACACATAAGGTAGAGAAGGCTTGTTTTTGTTTTCAGTTCTGTTTACAGCGATCGGTTCGTAGCGTGCATTGTTGCAATGTTACTTTTCTTGGTGGTTTATTAAATTACGGATTTTTCAAATGTTCATTTTTTTCCCTGTGCTTAAAATTCATTAAAAAAAAGTGTTTTTAATGAGTGGTTCCTAGCACTATAGCATGAACTATTGCAGTTAGTTTTCTCTGTTATTCAAGGTTTTCTCAGTGTTATTCAATGTTTTTACATTTAGTTTACTATTACGCTGTGCATTCTATGGTATAATTAGCTATATTTGTGCTTAAAAACTAAAAAAATATATATTTACATACAGTTTGTACGGTCTGGAACGGATTAATTGTATTTACATACAATCCTATGGGGGAAATTGCTTCGGTTCATGACCAAATTGGTTTATGACCAGAATTTTGGAACGAATTATGGTCATGAACCGAGGTTCCACTGTATTACCTTTTAGAACTTGATTAGTAAACCTATTTTATTGGTTTAATACAGGGATATTTTAAGGGGAGTATTAACTTATTATGGGGGGTGATTTTAATAGTGGGTGACTTGTAAATAATTACAAATATTTTTTATGGGAGGAGTGTGCCAGTGCCGCAGTCCTGCGGGACAGCATTTCTCCAATAACCCTAACCTAAGCCTACCCCTAACGCTCTGCTGACAAATGGCTATAGTTCAATAAATTAATAGACAGATATTGTTGCTTTCCATTTATGTTTAATGAGTTTCTAGCTTGTCCTCTGTGTGTTTTATGTGTGCATTTACGTGTGTACCAGTTCTGTATTTAATAATTAGTATGGAAAGAGACAATCTTAGAAAGATAATGCTTTAAGTTAAATGCATATTAGTGTTTACTTTCTTTAAATAGAATATTATTTTCTTTCATAGCTATAGATTATGGTATAACCTTTACCCCCTGTAGTTAATGTGAAATTATGAATATTGCTCTAATATGCTGATATGCAGTGATGGGCCAGAGTCTGCCCTGTGTGTGTAGGGTGTGCGGTAAGAACCAGTTCTGGCCAGAGCACCAGCCCATTGCAGGGCACCATATACTGTATACATGTGCACATAAAAAGAAAAATGTATTTTTGTATAGCCCCAAATCACACAAAGAATGCCACAATGGGCATTTTTGACAACCCAAAGCCTTGATTCCCTAAGAAGTCCGTAAAAAGACTCTTGTAGGAAAAAAAGAAATGGAAGAAATCTCACACTAATTTATATTGGGTAAATTTAGATTCTCCAGTCAACATGGACATATTGTGCCCAGAGGAAAAACACAGGAAGATGTGGGGGGAATGGCAAGAAATAAAACTGCAGATCAAATTACCACTGAACCTTACTGTTGTGATTTGTAAGCTACTATGTTTGTGGATAAGACAAGTGTAAGAAAGGCACTATATAAATGTAAAGAATTACTATTATTTGTACTGCTGGATAAGTCTTAAGATTGTAAGTAACATGACCCTCAAAACCAAAGCTTCTCTTAACTGTCCTTCAGTATGTCTTTAACAGTTGATTTTTTATGGACTTATGCATTTCATGTAAAGTTCAACTCATATTTTCCCTGTAATTGTTGAGTCCTAACACTACGACTTTTATATTCTATATGAAATTCCTTTACAAGATAAAGGAGGTGCCTTTTTACTCTTTCCTCTTTGCTTTATCTCATCAAAGAAGGTATCAGCTTGTCACAGGATTTGCTGCAGGGCTTTCAGAATCAGGATGTCCACCTTCATATCCAGCTCTGCCTCACATCAGTAGATTCTCACTGGCAAAATACAGTAAACTGAGACACCCACCATTTGACTCGCTTTCATTACCTGGAAATAAATGAGACAAAATGAGCAGCTCAGAGACTACTGGAGAGCTCTGACATTTGGTAAGGAAACTAACATGGTCTCCAAGCCTATTGAGTTAAACATTTTTAACTTTCATTTAATTTCTGAATTTTTTATAGTTACCAGCATTGACTGAAATATTTAGAAACATTCAATCCTTTGTATGTTGTTGTTATGTCCATCTCCCTTTTCATGTTGGGCTTGCTTGAACACCTTGGAGAAACTGGTTGGACAGGAGCTCAGTGTAGCTCAAATGTCACAAGGCTCCTATGTAAATTGCCACGTAATTTCTGAATCTTCTATGAATGTCTAACACAATGTCTTGTGTATTTTTGAACAATTTTGGAGATAAAGAAGATGAAATCCAGATGTCAGACTCAGGTGAATACCAGCAGAAGCAGAAATGTTCTTCCACATCTGCTACAGTTTTATTGTAAAGGAGACAGAATGGCTGTAAATGAAGCTCACACACAATCTTCTGCATCAGTTTTGATGAATCAGGAACAGACAAGAATGTACTGCTCACCACTACCTTTCAATTACATCAACTTTCAGTTGCTCTGAAACACATCAGGCCGCAGATTGCACACTCAAAATGAATGGCATGATATGCGGTCAACAACATCTTGACCACAGCGAACTGAACAATTGAGATAAAGATGCCAAGGAGATCAAATATGGTCAGTGCCACAGATGACACTCTGTATGTTGACCTTCCATTGCAGTGGTTCCCAACATGGGGTGCAAGATGGCATTTCAGGGGGTGTGACAAACAGGAAGGCTGCATTGAGATTCACAGAAATTGAGTGACTTTATCGTGGTGTCTTGCAGTGTACCATCATTTGTAAGTCATTATTAGTTAGCGCTCCCATTCTATGATATGAAAAGAATCAAGCATTCCACGTGCAATTGTCACCTGTGAATGAACAACAGAAATGCACGTTCTTGCAGCTTCCTTGCTGCTGGAAAGGTGAATAACTTTCTTTTAAGAGAGTGGAATTTGGTTCTTGCAATGGACCATAGAGAAGGGCGAGGTTTAGTACTGATTTTGGTGCATGTCCTGATCATGAAATGTCACTGATTTTGAGGTTGAACTGATATTTTTGCCATGGGGGGCAAGGGGGACTGAATTGGATTCAACACCTGCTTCTACACTCAGCCCATTTCTCCTGCTGGCAGTCCTGGCAGTAGCATGGCAGTTTTAACTGTGTGCCACATCTCTTTTTTTTAATTTTATTATTTTTTATCATTCCATGCAAATAGATCAGTTTTTACAAAAAATAGGATTGAAAACAAATCGACCCCCACCCCTGAGAAAGAGAACATGGCCAATGGGGTGAACCTTAAAGCTTGTAAACATACCTAGATTGATTAGTTTAATAAGGCAATAGAGATGAATGGAGAAGAGAAAACAAATGCGGAGATAATTGCTTCCTCGGTGCTTTAAGAGCTTATTCTGAAATATTATTGATTAGATACTGCCAGGTTTTGAAAAAGTTCTGTACAGATCCTCTAAATAAGAATTTGATTTTTTCCAATTTCAAATAGTATAAAACATCGGTTTCCCACTGACTTAAAAGAGTTGAGTTAGGATTCTTCCAATTTAAGAAAATAAGTCAGTGTGCCAAAAATGTAGTGAATGCAATCACAGTTTGTTTGTCCTTCTCCACTTTAAACCCATCTGGAAGAACACCAAACACAGCTGTTAGTGGATTAGAAGGGATTGGGACACCAAGGCTGTCTGAAAGGCACTTAAAAATTTTGGTCCAAAATGATGTTAATTTGGTGCAGGCCCAAAACATGTGACCCAGTGAGGCTGGGACTTAATTGCAGCGTTCGCTGGTTGGATCTTGCCCTGGAAACATTTTGGACAGTTTTAGGCGAGACAGATGTGCTTGATATATAATTTTGAGTTGAATAATTGTATGCTTTGCGCATATGGAGGTCGAGTGAATTCTCTGCATTGCTACCTTCCACTCCTTTTCTAATATATTGATTAAGAGATCTTTTTCCCATTGTCCTCTTGGATCTTTGAAAGGGAGGGACTGTAAAATAATTTTATTTGTTGCAGAGATGGTGTCTAACTCCTCGAAATTGATTAATATTTTTTCCGGCATAGAGGAGGGTGCAAGATGAGGAAAATCGGGCAGGTTCTGTTTAACAAAGTTCCTGATTTGAAGATAGTGAAAGAAATGTGTAGCTGGAAAGTTAAATTTGGAATGTAATTGTTCATAGGATGCAAAGATGTTGTCTATATAAAGATCTCTAAGCAACTTAATCCCAAATCTTTTCCAGATATTAAAAACTGCATATGTTTGTGAGGGTTGAAAGAGGTGGTTCTCTTGCAGGGGTGCCATAGATAAAAGATTCTCCATCTTAAAATGCTTTCTACATTGGTTCCATGTCCTGAGTGAGTGAAGCACAATTGGGTTATTAGTATATTGCCGATAACTTGCATTTATTGGGGCACAAAGCAGGGAATATAAAGAAGTACTGCAGGATGTTACTTCTATTGCGGACCAAGCCTGTGTATGTTCATCTATTTGTGTCCAGGTTTTTATAGCTTGTATGTTTGCTGCCCAGTAATAAAACTGAAAGTTGGGTAGAGCCATGCCACCTTCTGCCTTAGGGAATTTCTTATAAAATTCTGCAGGGTAGCCATCAGGGCCTGCTGCTTTCCCGCCTTGAAGTGACTTTATAGCATCTAGTAATGCTGATAGCGCCAGAGGTTTATCCAGTTCCTCCGCACTGAAAGTATCTATTTGTGGTATCTGTAATGTATCCAGAAATGCATTAGATTGTGTGTTGTCTTCTTTAAACTCAGTAGAATATAAGGATTTATAGTAGTCTCTAAATGTGTGCATTATATATTTATGGTCAATGATTTCATCTCCGTTTGTGTTGGTGATTACTGGGATTGCATTGTGAACTTCTTGCTTGTGGATTTGTTGAGCTAAAAGTTTATTAGCTTTCTCTCCATGTTCACAGTAATGATGTCTTGATTTATAAATTAGTTATTCAGTTTCTTTAGTTGTCAATAGGTTGAGTTCTGAATGCAGAGCCTGCCTTTTCCTATGCTGAGCCTCGCTTGGACGCCTGGCATGTTCTTCATCTATTCTAGTAATTTCGCTTCTTAGCTCTATTACTTTCTTGGTTTCTAATTTATTCCTGTGGGAAAGATATGAAATAATCTGTCCTCTTAAGAATGCCTTTAGAGTTTCCCAGAGTATTCCTGCAGAAACCTCTGAGGATGTATTTGTCTCTAGGAAGAAACTGATTTGTTTAGATATAAATTCTGTACAGTTCTCGTCTGCTAATAGGAGTGGGTTAAGACCCTATCTGCAAGGTGAGTGCGTGGGGCATAATGACTTTAGTTCCAAGATCAGAGGTGCATGGTCGGAAATAACAATAGCGTCGTACTTGCAAGATTTAATCGTAGGCAAGAAATTTTATGAGCATTCACATTGGGAATGGATGCAAATACATTTTGCATGAATTCCTTACCATCTACATTAGGTGCATAAACATTTATCAAAATCATCTTACAGTTATGTGATTGTCATGGGCAACTTATTTATCTCCCTTCAGGATCAGATACAACATCTGATGCTACAAATGAGACTGTTTTGTGTATGAGAATTCCCACACCTCTAATTTTCTTTGTAAAGCTAGAATGGAACATTTGGCCAGTCCAGTCTTTTTGCAGCTGGAATCGATCCTTGCTTAGTAAGTGGGGCTCCTGTAAAAATAATATTTTAGCGTTTAAACCTGTTAGGTGAGAGAATACTTTCTTTGTCGTTAATTCATGATTCAGGCCTTTAACATTCCAGCTCACAAAGTTAATTGTCCCATCATGGAGACATTGATTCTGAATTTTTGATGCCATTTTATAGTCTTAACTGGATGTGAGACAGCTTTAACCTTAATTTCCAATTTCCCCACGAGTTATTACCATGCAGCCTATTGTTACGTTGGTAGTTATAATTATAAGGATTAAAAGTATAGATTAAATATAGCCTGCTCTTATCCCCCCCCCCCCCCCCCCCCCCCCCCCCCCTTATATCCCCACCCCCCCCTTTCTGCCTCCCCACGTGAGGCTGAATCCTACTTCACAAAGTCTCGGTCCTCTGACATACCTAGAGACAGAGCATGTCCAAAACAAAACAAGCCCTCACGCAGCGGCGTTTGAGTATTAAAAAGCAGAGATATCTATTACCAATAAAGTCTAAATACTATATACCTAAAATATAATCATTAACAAACTATAAGCATAAAGTATAATCTTCAGCAATCTTAAAGTATTAAGATAATAAACCCAGGGAATGGTGTAAAAATGTGGTCTTGGATAAACAATAAACCAAGAGTATAACGTTAAACAGTCTCCTTTAGGGTAGTAAAAAAAGAAAAAAAAAGAAATTAATTTCTTCCACACACACGTCTATAATTGTAATTAAAACATAAACAGAAAGCGTCCAAGTAATGAAAAGGATGTATAATTATGGTACCCGTATCATTTCAAGTGGATCAGACAGCAGGTGATATCTCCTTGCCATGCCATGACAGGATGCGACTCACTATTGTGTTTCAGAATAGTATCGGGATCAGCTTTCTTAATTCCTTTCCTGCTTCCTCCTTGCTGGAGAAGATGTAGTATTGGCCTTATTGGCCTAGAGGCTGTATTTGATATCGGCTTGCCGTAACCGCTGTTTAATGTTGTAGAAGGCTGCAGTGCCACATCTCTTTTTAAACTGCAATACAGGTGTTATTGGTGGACAAAGGTCGTCAATTGTTTCATTGTTTAATTGAGCCAGCACGTTTTGCTTCACAGGGGTCTACAATCCCCCAAACCCCTTGCTTGTTGATCGTGTGTCATTTCCGTGGAGTACTTAATGTTTCACAAGATACCTCAACCCTGGATCATCTAAGCTTTACGGGGGACATATTTACAAGATTATTGAGATTCATAAAGGTAAAGTGCTTAATTTATTTTTAATGTTCATGCACTGAGTAAAGAGTTTATTTTTTTGAGTTCAATTTGTTCTCGTGCAATGCTGTATGTATTTCAAAAATGAGAAATTTCACTTCTTCAACTTTAATTGTGATATTACTTTTGAAGGGGGTACAAACAGAAATCAAACATTTTCTAGGGGTGTGGGACACAGATGGAGTTGGGAACCCCTGTTCCACTGGAAGAAAGCAAACCCTGTTTAGGATGTGTGAAGTTTTAGGCTCAGCCCGCCCTAATGTTTTGTAAAAGTCTGGCCTCCACACTGAAATGCTAAAATGTCTTTTCCTAACTTAGTCCTGAACAGAGTCGCAGGGGGTGCTGGAGCCTATCCCAGCTAGCACAGGGTACAAGGGAGGAACAATCCCTGGACGGGGCAACAGTCCCACTGCAGTTTTCTAAACAACAAACATGAAAAAAATGAAAATGCTGAAAATGACAAAAATAAAAAGCACTTGAAGAATACACTAGACTTGACTTCTTGGTGTGGACTGAGGATGTTCAACAGCATTTAAAAGTAATAAATGAATATAAAGCAACCAAAACTATGAAAAATGCTGACTGGGAGTCCTGACAAAATAAATTTAGCAAAATATTTGAGTGTTTCAAAGTACAGTACATGTTAGTCGATGCAGAGAAGAGCAATCTGCTCATTAAAGATGAAGTCAGTTCCTGATCCTCTATTTTCCCCATCCACGTTGCTATGCGATGTCCAGCATTTTAAAATATATACACATTGATTGGCTCTTAATACACCCAAAGTGATAAAACCATTACAACCAGTAATGCTGGACCTATGTCCAGCTATGTCCACCAAAAGCTTCTGCAAGGATCAAAACATCGGGTTCATAGACAACTGGGACCTCTTCTGGAAGAGGCCACGTTTCTTCAAGCGAGATGGTCTGCATCCAAATAGATTTGGCACCAGGGTCCTCTCCGAAAACATTGCTAAGGTCATTTGTCTCTCTTGACTGTCTATTTCTACTCCTAACCCTTTCCGTAATGCTTTGCTTGGACATGATAATTCTTTAACAAAATCTTCCGCAAAAGTGCACTGCATTACTACTCCAATAATTAACCTCAATGCATGTAAAAAATCTAGGCAGTGGTGTGGCATAAATATGAATAATTTAATTACAATTACACCTTTAGATGAACAATGTATTAAATCTATAAAAACATTATAGATTAAATAAAAAAATACAAACAGAGCGGTGCTAATAAAAATAACTTCATTTCTATCTCGAATACCCATAACGCACATAAAATTCAGTTCTGCTCTTCTGAAACATTAAATATGGCTTTATTAAATGTTAGAGCATTAACCAACAAGACTTTTCCATTAACGATCTTATTAGTGATAGGAAAATTGATTTTATTGCACTAAGTGAAACGTGGCTTAGCTCTGATGGGGCGGCTGTTTTAATCGAATCTGCGCCTCCGAATTACAGCTTTGCTCGTGCGACCAACAAGGAAAGAGGCGGCGGTTTAGCAAACATTTACTTGAGCCGGTTAAAGTGTAAAGATGTCCGTTTTGGTAAATTCAAGTCCTTTGAGTATCTTGCCATTGTTAATCATGGAGTTTCTCAGTTTCTAGTATTATCCATGTTTAGACCTCCTAAATACAACGAGTCTTTCTTTGAGGAATTCTCAGACTTGGTGTCAATTGTAATTACGAACTATGACACACTCCTAATAGTTGGTTTATGAACCTCCTTGACTCTTGATTTCAGACAGCACTTTAGTCAGCCAACACATAAAGCAGGTCATATGTTAGACTTAGTAATTACTAAAGGACTGAAAGTTGATGTGAAGCAGATCATTGATATTCTTCTATCAGACCATTTTCTCTTACTATTTAATATGGAAATAAAGATAGAAAACATTCATGAGAAGCATATTGTTAAAAAATGCTTCTTTGATTCATCAGTAGCTTTAAAATTTACAAACATTCTAAGCAACCAGTCCGTTTGTAGTGCTTACTACAATAGCAAGGATAATGTAAATAGTAAGGTGGAAAAATTTAATACTAAGGTGAGAGCTGCTGCTGACATAGTCACACCGGAAAAGACAATTAAAAAATCTTCTAGCATTGTTACACCATGGAAGACCCAAAGAGTGTCTGATCTAAAGAGAATGTGCCAGAGAGCTGAGCGTAAATGGAGAAAAACTAAACTATCCACTATGAGATAATGAAGGTTAAAATAACAGAATACAATAACACAGCCTGTCTTGAGAGGCGCTGCTATTTCTCTAGAATTATAAATAACAATGCTAGTAATCCCAGAGTCTTATTCTCTACGATTGATCGTCTGCTAAACTCAGGTAACTCAAAGGAATGCCTCCAGAATACTTCCAGTGAAACTTGTGAGGCTATTGCTGTATTTTTCAATCAAAAAATTAATGATATTAGAAATAATATAGTATATCTCCCCAACACTGTGGATCCTCTTAAGCCCCAGTACTCCATTATAAACAAATTTAATTTTTTCACCAGGATAGATTTACCTGATTTATATAAAATAATTTCTCAACTGAGACCCTCCACCTGCGTTCTTGACCCAATACCAACAAGTTTTTTCAAAGAAATATCGGGCGTGCTAATTGATAATATTCTTGACATAATAAACTTGTCATTAGATACGGGGGTCTTCCCAGACTGTCTTAAGACTGCGGTAGTTAAACCCCTACTCAAGAAAAATAATCTCGACTCTTCTGCTTTTGAAAATTTTAGACCCATCTCAAACCTGCCTTTCTTAAGTAAAATTCTAGAGAAGGCAGTCATTATACAGTTAAATGAGCACCTCAATAAACATGCTATTCTTGATAAGTTTCAGTCGAGTTTCAGAACAAATCACAGCACAGAAACTGCACTCGTTAAAGTAGTAAATGACTTGCGGGTAAATGCACACAGAGGCCATTTATCTGTTCTCATCCTCTTAGATCTGAGTGCCGCATTTGACACCATTGACCACAATATTCTTAGAAATCACCTTAGGCAATGGGTGGGCCTCTCTGGCAGGGTCTTAAATTGGTTTGAATCCTACCTGGCAGGTAGACAATTCTTTGTTAGTTGTGGTAATTATAACTCAAAGACACATGATATCCTATATGGTGTTCCACAAGGCTCTATCCTGGGTTCGCTGCTCTTTACGATTTAGATAGATAGATAGATAGATAGATAGATAGATAGATAGATAGATAGATAGATAGATAGATAGATAGATAGATAGATAGATAGATAGATAGATAGATACTTTATTAATCCCAATGGGAAATTCACATTCTTCAGCAGCAGCATACTGATACAATAAATAATATTAAATTAAAGAATGATAATAATGCAGGTGAAAAACAGACAATAACTATGTATAATGTTGAATGTTAACGTTTACCCCCCCGGGTGGAATTAAAGAGTCGCATGGTTTGGGGGAGAAACGAACTCCTCAATCTGTCAGTGAAGCAGGACAGTGACAGCAGTCTGTCGCTGAAGCTGCTCTTCTGTCTGGAGATGATACTATTAAGTGGATGCAGTGGATTCTCCATAATTGAAAGGAGCCTGCTGAGCGCCCTTCGCTCTGTCACAGATGTTAAATTTACATGCTTCCGTTAGGTCAGATTATCTCGGGGCATAAAGTGAGCTACCACAGCTATGCTGATGACACGCAGCTGTATTTATCCATAGCACCTGATGACCCCAACTCTGTTGTTTCACTAACACAATGTCTTACTTGTATTTCTGAATGGATGAATAGTAATTTTCTCAAGTTAAATAAAGAGAAAACAGAAATTTTAGTGATTGGCAGTAAAGGATATAATGAGGTTGTTAGAAATAAACCTGATGCATTAGGATTAAAAGTCAAGATGGAGGTAAAGAATTTAGGGTTAATTATTGACTCTGACCTGAATCTTAAATCGCATATTAATCAGATCACTATGACAGCATTTTTTCATTTAAGAAATATAGCAAAAGTTAGACCTCTTATATTATTGAAAGATGCTGAGAAATGAGTTCACACTTTTGTTTTCAATCGACTAGATTACTGTAACGCACTCCTCTCAGGACCACCCAAAAAAAGACATCAAATGATTGCAACTAGTGCAGAATGCAGCTGCTAGAATCTTAACTCGGAAAAGAAAATCCAAGCACTTGACCCCAGTTTTGATGTCACTACACTGGTTACCTGTGTCATTCAGAATTGACTTTAAAATACTGCTTATGGTTTACAAAGCCTTAAACCATCTTATATATCGGAGGATCTGACATCTTAAATTCCAAATCATAACCTTAGATCTTCAATTGAGCATCTGCTTAGAATTCCAAGAGCAAAACTTAAAAGAAGTGGTGAGGCGGGAGGCCTTCTGCTGTTATGCACCTAAAATCTGGAATGGCCTGCCAATAGGAATTTGCCAGGCTAATACAGTGGATCACTTTAAAACACTGCTAAAAACACATTACTTTAACATGGTGTAAAAGGAATAGACTTGACACACTTAAAAAGGTTTGGGGCAGCCACCCGTATATTATTCCTGGCTGCAAAAGATTCTTGAATAAATACAGAAATGTTCTCAATACCGAGTCCAAAACAGAACTGTCGATGGTTTGTCAAGATGGCGGTTTTAAGTGATAGTACAGGAAGTGACGTAAGGGAACCGGAAGCGATGTTCTTCAGTAGTCAGAGTAGGTGCCGGAAGTGATAATCTCCTAGGGTCCAGAACCGGAAATGATCTTCTTCTGGGCGCTGGAACCTGAAGTGACATCATCTGTTTTAAATAAGACAGGTTTTCCCGCGGCTGATCTGTAGAAATAACAAGAGAAGGTTTAGTGCACCCCGCCACCCCTGGCCTGGCGTGGAATTACCTTTGTTTGGTCCATACAACGTCTTCCTAGTCACATGTGACAATGGCTTTCTCATAACTTCATTTTAGTTTAATCCTGATACTCTGTATATTCAATTAATTATCCTTACTATTCATGGTGGCTCCAAAATTCGTACTCACCCCTACTCTCTCTTCTGTTCTTTTTCCGTTTTTCTGTGGTGGCGGCCTGCGCCACCACCACCTAATCAAAGCTCCGTGATGTCCCTACATTGATGGATTTAAGGACAGAAGTCCACGTGACTGTCATCATCAAGTCCTTCCATGAGAACCCTGAATACACTAACGACTGATCATTTATGTTAGGTAGAATGCCCAGAGGGGGCTGGATGGTCTCGTGGCCTCGGACCCCCTGCAGATTTTATTTTTTTCTTCCAACCGTCTGGAGTTTTTTTGTTTTTTCTGTCCTCCCTGGCCATCGGACCTTACTCTTATTCTATGTTAATTAATGTTCTCTTATTTTAATTCTTACTTTGTCTTTTTTTCTCCTTCTTCATCATGTAAAGCACTTTGAGCTAAATTATTTGTATGAAAATGTGCTATAAAAATAAATGTTGTTGTTGTAATGGAAAACTTGCTGCAAAGAAAATCACAGAACAACTGGAAATTCTTAAATCACCTGCTTCTCCCACAGCAGTGCCTACACATTACTGGTGTTTGCCCATCAGATGCCCTAAACAAAACCCTGGAAATATCATGGAAATCTATTTTATTTAACTCTTAATATTTTTATGGCTTGTTTTTTGTTAACAATGCAAATATATAGTGCATTTCATTTGTTCTTTTGGAGTTACTGGTTGGTAGAGGCAATGGAGAGTTAGGCCTGAAATTAACTGCAGTAATGTGTTTAGTTTTAGTTTTAGAAAAATTGATCATTTGAGATACTGCTTGGAGGATAGAAGATGAGCCTGTGACAGCAAGATGGCAATGGACTTAAAATTGTAGAACTTCTGGACCTTAGGGAGGATGGAGGAGGAGAACAGTTGAAGGAGAATGACAGGGAGAGGACACTGCTAACATGGTTTTCAGCTGCACAGAAAGGAACCTGGCAGTCAGGGTGAGTAAAAAGAGTCGGAGATGAACTGAAAGTCAAAAAACAAAGTAGGGGTCAGTACTAGTAAGACAAAATGATTGTACACCAAACACCAAAGAGAAAACAAAACTCAAAACCAAAATTGTCAAGTGAAAATGTCACAAAGTGGGAATTTTAAATAGAGCACTAGGGAAGGTTTTACCATACAGAGTAATCTTAGCATTGGATAATAAAGAGTTTGTGATTCCTATGAATACACACAATTGGATTGTGACCCCTATTAATGGGTTGCTGTGTAATACCCATCAAAAAAAAAACCAAACTTTTAAATCAAAATCAATGTGGAAAACAATATGAAACCAAATTTTTCAAAATTCAGAACCGTAACAAGAAATAAAGTACATTGGTCTCAGAGAAAAATATCTGAAGTCCCTTAAAAATGACTGAAGATGTAGTGCATCAAAACACTAGTTTAGTATTAGTAACAGTCTTATAATGAAACTGTAGAATTCTGTTATGGGCCCACTAAAATAATTTTAGTAGTGCTAACAAAAGTTAACTTACTATTTCTTGAATGTGCCAGCTCTCGTATACTTTGATCAGATCTTCTTTAACACTAGAATTACCAAAGCCTACAAAAAACTCGTAAACCCCTCCGTCAGCATCTTTTGTCTTGTAAATGTGTCAATAAGCCCAAGCAGCAAGCAGCCTGCTATCCCATCCTTCCACCGCCGCAGAAACAGCAGTAACCTCTCCCAGTTCAAGCCTTGTTTAGGTAATACCTAGAGTGGTATAGGCTAAAAAATATATCGTTATTTGGAACACATGCATTTCATGTGTGTTCTGTGTCTACAAAGATCTATGTAAGTGTAGGGTGGCAGGAAATGCAAGAAATGTTGAACACGTACCTAAAACTCAAATTTTTTTCATGTTTTTAGTACTAATGACAAAAGTTTGACATGAAGTGTATAACGTGTGAAGACTGAAGTCCAAATATCAAATAAGCACTTTCACAAAAGGTACAAATATAACAGAATAAGTGCGCTTTTATTCAAGACTATAACCGAAGAAAAAGAAATGGGGTCAGTGTGGCTTGTTATAGCGACTTCTTTGGTAGTTTAGTGGCAAGAACAGCTGACTCCTATTCAAAAGGTTCGAGTCTTCACATGTCCCAGAATAAACGTTTTGAGTAGTGAGCTGCTCTTATTGTTACTATTATAAAATAAAAACATATATTTGATTTGAGTCTGTAACAGCCGGTGTAAATTTATGGTACTTGTAAAGGTTAGCGTTTCTTTTTTTATTCAGCTTTATTCTCTCGGTCGCGTTCACAGTCGCCCTGATCTGACACTGCTGTTTTCAAATAAAGATGTGCTATAACAGAGGTGAACTCAGAAGAGGTAGGAGGGTTCTACATCGGAGAAAGAGAACAGAAGCCCTCCTTGCAAGAAACGTCCAGTCATATATAAGAACAATGCAGCTGCACCAGGCGTGAAGGTGAAAGATGGCACCATTTGGATACAGAACGAGGTCTGGCGTCATCTTGCCAGTCAGTCTGCCCCACACCTGTCCTTCAAAGAAAACAGCACGGCTTACAGAGCTTGCCAACGTATCGTGCAAACTTCTGTTTGTGATTATGTTTGTGATGGTCTTTACATAAGAAACATTTATATGTTACTTATATAAAGGCAGATCGAATGTTACTTATCTTGATTTATTTACTTATCTTCCTACAGCATAACGTCACAAGTAGACTGCAGAGCTTCCTCTGTTTGATCGACAAGGGCATGCTCACAAAGTACACGTGTAATGTCACGAACAATGCCTGCTGACACTTCAGTACGTGAGCAATGGTACGAGAATGCAGTCAGACTTCTTTTTTGGGCACATACATCGTCCAGATCTCAACACTAGCGTGGACAGTCGCTCGCGTACTGAAGAGTCTGTAGCTGCAGGTGGAAGCTGCCGTCACTGTACTTTGTATGCAAAAGTCATATCTAATGTTGTTTACCTTGATTTATTTACTTGTCTTTCTACAGTGTAAAGTCACAAGTAAACTGCAGAGCTTCCTGTGTATGATCGACACTTGGCAGGCTGACACAGTACATTTGTACTGAAGTGACTTTAGCTGCAGATGAAAGCTCCTGTCGCACCCTACGCTACTGTTTGATCTTATTCAGGAAAAGATCCCAGTTGCCCCACAGGAGAAAGATTTTCCGAGACTAAGGTCATAAAGCTTATTTGCTTAGGATCAGGGAGGGGACGCTGGCACATGCATGCTGTTGCCGCTCCTCCCTGTTAACAACACTTTTCACAAAATTTGCCTTAATCCTACACTTTCTTACACTTGTTTTATTTTCTTTATTGTATGTATAGTTCATAGATGCAGCTGACTCGAATTGTATGGATTTGGTTAATATTTAAAGATTTTATGGACTCTACTTTGACTGGGAACAAACTGAACCTGTGGATCATGGGACGAGACCTACAAACATTTCTTTGTACCTGGCGATCTAGGACCTCAGGATAATTTGTCTCCTTGATTATATTTGCTATGCTGGTCTGCTCTCGATTCATTTTACAGCACTGTTCGACTAAGAACTGATCTGATGTTCACACCCACCTGGCTTGTGGCTCTGGGGTGATCACGCTTGTAATACCCAGCGTTACTGTGTATGGCTGTATGTTGGAACCTCCAAATCCTGCTACCTCCTCCTGCTATGCTTTCTGCTGTTTTGCTATCGCCGCTTACCTATGCTACCACACCCACCTGTCCTACCGGATCCGCTATGCTGTGCTGCTTCTCCACTGCTATTCAGATAAGTATTACTCACCATCATGCTAAAATACTCTTGTGACAAACTCCTTCATATTAAACAGTTTGTCCAGAGCAAATGGTCTGACTTGAATGTCCTAAAAGACACCGTTATTTTGCGGCGCCCAAAATATGTACATCACGGGTCAGGTCACCGCCAGGCTGCAATTGAAAAGACCACCAGCAGCATTTGCTCAGGAATACGCCATCCTACTCACGGCCCTGGAAATAGAAGTGTCAGTGTGCCAAACTTTCAGTATGTGAAAATAAACTCCAGTCACGGCTCTGTGCAAAAAGAAGTCTCATCAACTAATATTGCATTGTTTAATTCGAGATCTCTTAATGGCAAAGCATTGGTGCTGTCAGAATTCATCATTGACACCAAACTTGATATACAGTATTTAACGGAGACCTGCCAAAAACCGAACAAATTTACGTCTCTCACGGAGGCAACACCTCCCAGATACACTTTTCTCACAGAGCCTCGCAGCTCAAGACAAGGCGGAGGACTTGCAGTAATTGTCAGAGGGGATTTACACATCAAACGAATCCCAATTGATTGTCCATTGTCTTTCTAGTGTCTGGATCTTAAACTAATAACAGAATCAGGTCCTGTCTCACTCATTGTTCTTTATCGTCCTTCAAAATACAATGCATCCTTCTTATCTGATCTGACTGAACTTTTAACCCACTTAAGCTCCTTTTCCCAGAGAGATATCCATCTTGGTGATTTCAACATCCATATTGACATCCCCACATCTAAACTGAGAAATGAATTCCTATCCTTACTGGATTGTTTTGATTTGACACAACATGTTGATTTTCCCACCCACTCTGGTGGTCTTATATTGGACTTGATCTGCACATCTGGACTATCTATTGCCAACATTTACAGCACTGATTTGGGACTCTCTGACCATAAAGCAGCACTTCTCACTGTCTCATTACCTCTCCCTCCTCTTACCTGTAAACGACAAATTTCTTTCCGAAATTTTAAAAATATCTGTCCCTCTGTTCTTTCTGGATCCATTTCTGATCTTTTACTGTCTTCACCTATTCCGTCAACACTAGATAGTCTTGTTGACCACTATAAGTCAGCCCTTCATTCAGCATTAGATAAAACAGCTCCTTTAAAACATAACGAGGTTTCCTTTAAACGTTCAGCTCCTTGGTATAACTCAGAATTGCGATCTATGAAGGCAGCTGGCCGACGCCTTGAAAGAATGTCACGTAAGTCTGGCCTCAGCTTGCACATCCAGGCTTTCTCTGACCACCAAAGAGCTTACAGAGAAGCACTAATTTCTGCCAAGAACACACATTATGGCAGAATAATAGAAAATAAACCCCTCCTTTAACCGCCACCTTATCGTGGTGGAGGGGTTTGCGTGTCCCAATGATCCTCGGAGCTCTGTTGTCCGGGGCTTTATACCCCTGGTAGGGTCACCCAAGGCAAACTGGTCCTAGGTGAGGGATGAGACAAAGAGCGGTTCAAACCTCCTATGATGAATGAAAACTTTGGACAGCGTTTTCCCTTGCCCGGAGGCGGGTTACCGGGGACCCCCTCTGGAGCCAGGCTTGGAGGTGGGGCTCGATGGCGAGCGCCTGGTGGCCGGGCCTGTACCCATGGAGCTCAGCCAGGCACAACCCGAAGAGGCAACGTGGGTCCCCCTTCTCATGGGCTCACCACCTATGAGAGGGGCCAAGGAGGTCGGGTGCAGTGTGAGTTGGGTGGTGGCCGAAGGCGGGGACCTTGGCGGTCCGATCCTCAGCTACAGAAGCTGGCTCTTGGGACGTGGAATGTCACCTCTCTGAAGGGGAAGGAGCCTGAGCTAGTGCGCGAGTTCGAGAGGTTCCAGCTAGATATAGTCGGGCTCACCTCGACACACAGCTTGGACTCTGGAATCAATCTCCTTGAGAGGGGCTGGACTCTCTACCACTCTGGAGTTGCCCCCGATGAGAGGCGCCGAGCGGGTGTGGGTATACTTATTGCCCCCCAACTTGGAGCCTGTTCATTGGGGTTTAACCCGGTAGACGAGAGGGTAGCTTCCCTCCGCCTTTGGGTGGGGGGACAGGTCCTAACTGTTGTTTGTGCGTATGCACCGAACAGCAGTTCGGAGTACCCACCCTTTTTGGAGTCCCTGGAGGGGGTGCTAGAGGGCAAACCTTCTGGGGACTCCGTCGTTCTGCTGGGAGACTTCAATGCTCACGTGGGCAATGACAGTGAGACCTGGAAGGGCGTGATTGGGAGAAATGGCCCCCCCGATGTGAACCCGAGTGGTGTTTTGTTATTGGACTTCTGTGCCCATCAGTGATTGTCCATAACGAACACAATGTTCAAGCATAGGGGTGTTCATATGTGCACTTGGCACCAGGACACCCTAGGCCTCAGTTCGATGATCGACTTTGTGGTCGTGTCGTCGGACTTGCAGTCACATGTCTTGGACACTCGGGTGAAGAGAGGGGCGGAGCTGTCAACTGATCACCACCTGGTGGTGAGTTGGCTTCGATGGTGGGGGAGGATGCCGATCAGGCCTGGTAGGCCCAAACGTGTTGTGAGGGTTTGCTGGGAACGTCTGGCAGAGCCCCCTGTCAGAAGTAGCTTACATTGAGTCCGAATGTGTCAGAGGGGGACATTTTTTTTTTGTGCAGTGGGTAGTTCCATTAGGCACCCCATGTTCGCTCCTTCCTCTCCTTCTCTAATGCTGAGAAACTTGTCCCTGCTTTTATCACATCCCGCATCGATTATTGTAATTCCCTACTGGCAGGTGCCCCTTCTAATCTTATATCACAGCTCCAGCTTATTCAAAACTCAGCTGTAAGAGTCCTGACTTGGACCAGCAGCAGCGAGCACATCACACCATCCTGCTCCGTCTTCACTGGCTCCCTGTGTCATACAGAATCGAATATCTAATCCTACTAATAACCTACAAAGCGTTAAATAACATCACACCAAACTACATCAGTGACCTCCTCCATTACTATGTGCCTGCCCGCCCACTAAGGTCCTCTGATTCTGGTAATCTTGTTGTGCCCCTCACTAATCTACACTCCATGGGTGACAGGGCCTTCAGCTGTATAGCGCCCAGACTCTGAATGACCTACCAAAATTAATCAGGTCAGCTGACTCCATGAATTCTTTTAAAAAACAACTCAAAACTCATCTGTTCAGGAAGGCTTTTAGCTCTACTTGACTTTATTACCTTTCTCTCAGTTTACTTCTCTGTCAAGATGCTAATGTAACCTGTATGTGTGTGCGAGACCATCAATTATGTTGTCTGTTTTTTTTTCAGAATTTACTGTCTTAATCTTCTTTGTTTATTTATCTGGTTTATACAATGCTATATACTGTATATTCTGCCGTTCTTTATTTATTCTGTAAGTGCCTTGAGCATGGGAAAGGCGCTATATAAATAAAATGTATTATTATTATTATTATTATTGGGACTGGGGGGTGAGAAGTTAAAAGGCTGTCTGCAGGATATATTTATTTGCTATACTGCAAAGGAGTCACCACTTTGAAGTTTATGGCTGGTTGAGATTGACAAACAATACCACGTGTGATAACAGAACTGTTGCTTCCTTGGAGTATCCTGGATAATCCAGTTACTGATTGTGTCAGGATTGTTTGTGAAATGCAGATGCACCATTGTTTAATCTGATTGTCCAGAACTGATAATGGCAGGGACTGAAGTAGACTTAAACTCCTGGGCAGCAGAAGGCAAAGGGGACAGTCCACAGAAAATGCTGCCAAGGCACTCGGACAGAGCACAGGGGCTTGCAGGCAGACAAAGGTACCAGGCTGGCACGACGTAAGGCACAAGGACGGCAACACTTCCAGGGAGGAAGAGACAGTTCCACAAAGAGACGCCAGATGTGGGTTCAGCGAAAGAGGGAATCCGCATGAAAGGACCAAGCGAAGCTGACAGACGATAAATGAGGCGTGCCTAGGTCCCAGCCACACAAGGAGCCCAGAGTGGAAGAAAAAGGAACAATGAAGAGACGCTGACAGGGATTCAACAATTGGACACAACTTCTGTAGGGGATCGAGTGTCCGGGAAACAGAGTGCATCCATGGACAGTTGAACAATTAAGTGTTGGGGTAACACAGTGCACAAACTGGACTCTGCACCACTAAAGGTTGTATCCTCCAATTCTTGTTTTTAACGGACTTTTAGAGGGTGGACTATGTATTTTCCTTTTAAAAAAAGGGAAATTGATTCCTGATATGTTTAGTTTTTGTTATGTTCGTTTATCTTTTTAATGTATCTTATATTGTTTTGTGTAATAGAACTTACTGTTGCTTTTTTCTAAATTACTGTTGTGTCTTTCATTGTGTGTTTACTCACCGCCCAATTTAAAGAAACCTGTGTGCTATTATTGGTAAATTTCAAGAGGTTTTTTTTTTTTTTTGTTCTTTATTTCTCCTTATACAATTTCTTGTATTAGGAATTTGTTAGTTTTCGCATACCCCTTGGGGTCAGAGCGCAGGGTCAGCCATTGTACAGCGCCCCTGGAGCAGTTACAGGTTAAGGGCCTTGCTCAAGGGCCCAGCAGAGCAGTGGCCTTTTTGGCAGTGATGGGGATTCGAACCGGCAACCTTCGGGATACCAGCGCAGATCCTTAGCCTCAGAGCCACCAGTTCCCAGTCTCTTAATAAAACTGGGTGGCGTAGTCGGATATTTTAATGGTGTCTAAGTTAGATTACCTATAAGTGTGACCAGACACCTGTAACAAATGGGCCATGTTCCGTGCCTCCATTGTTGAGGCAGCTGACCGGAGCTGTGGCCGTAAGGTGGTCGGTGCCTGTCATAGCGGCAATCCCCGAACCCGTTGGTGGACACCGGTGGTGAGGGATGCCGTCAAGCTGAAGAAGGAGTCCTAATGGAACCTTTTGTCCTGTGGGACTCTGGAGGCAGCTGATAGGTACCGGCAAGCCAAGCGGAATGCGGCTTTGGTGGTTGCTGAAGCAAAAACTCGGGCATGGGAGGAGTTTGGGGAGGCCATGGAGAACAACTTTCGGACGGCTTCGAGGAGATTCTGGTCCACCGTCCGGCGTCTCAGGAGGAGGAAGCAGTGCAGTGTCAACACTGTATATGGTGGGGATGGTGCGCTGCTGACCTCAACTCGGGACGTTGTGGATCGGTAGGGGGAGTACTTCGAAGACCTCCTCAATCCCACTAACATGCCTTCAAATGTGGAAGCAGAGCCTGGGGACTCAGGTGGGACTGAGGTCACCGAGGTGGTCAAAAAACTCCTTGGTGGCAGGGCCCCAGGGGTGGATGAGATACGCCCGGAGTTCCTCAAGGCTCTGGATGTTGTAGGACTGTCTTGGTTGACACGCCTCTGCAACATCGCATGGACATCAGGGACAGTGCCTCTGGATTAGCAGACCGGAGTGGTGGTCCCCCTCTTTAAGAAGGGGGACCGGAGGGTGTGTTCCAACTACAGAGGGATCAGCCTCCGCCTCAGCCTCCCTGGAAAAGTCTATTCGGGGGTCCTGGAGAGGAGGGTCCGTCGGATAGTCGAGCCTCGGATTCAGGAGGAACAGTGTGGTTTTCGTCCTAGTCGCGGAACAGTGGACCAGCTCTACACCCTTAGCAGGGTTCTGGAGGGTGCATGGGAGTTTGCCCAACCAGTCTACATGTGTTTTGTGGACTTGGAAAAGGCATTCGACCGTGTCCCTCGGGGAATCCTGTGGGGGGTACACCGAGAGTATGGGGTACCGGACCCCCTGATAAGGACTGTTCGGTCCCTGTACAATCGGTGCCAGAGCTTGGTCTGCATTGCCGGCAGTAAGTTGAACCTGTTTCCAGTGAGAGTTGGACTCTGCCAGGGCTGCCCTTTGTCACCAATTCTATTCATAACTTTTATGGACAGAATTTCTAGGCACAGCCAGGGCGTTGAGGGGGTCCGGTTTGGTGGACTCAGGATTGGGTCACTGCTTTTTGCAGATGATGTTGTCCTGTTTGCTTCATCAGGCCGTGATCTTCAGCTCTCTCTGGATCGGTTCGCAGCTGAGTGTGAAGCGGCTGGGATGAGAATCAGCACCTCCAAATCCGAGACCATGGTCCTCAGCCGGAAAAGGGCGGAGTGCCCTCTCAGGGTTGGTAGCGAGATCCTGCCTCAAGTGGAGGAGTTCAAGTATCTCGGGGTCTTGTTCACGAGTGAGGGAAGAATGGAGCGTGAGGTCGACAGGCGGATCGGTGCGGCATCCGCAGTGATGCGGGCTCTGCATCGGTCTGTCGTGGTGAAAAAGGAGCTGAGCCGTAAGGCAAAGCTCTCAATTTACCAGTCGATCTATGTTCCTACCCTCACCTATGGTCATGAGCTATGGGTAGTGACCGAAAGAACGAGATCGCGAATACAAGTGGCTGAAATGAGTTTCCTCCGCAGGGTGTCTGGGCTTTCCCTTAAAGATAAGGTGAGAAGCTCAGTCATCTGGGAGGGGCTCAGAGTAGAGCCGCTGCTCCTCCACATCGAGAGGAGTCAGATGAGGTTGTCTGGGCATCTGATCAGGATGCCACCTGGACGCCTCCCTGGTAAGGTGTTCTGGGCACATCTAACCGGGAGGAGGCCCCGGGGAAGACCCAGGACACGCTGGAGGGACTATGTCTCTCGGCTGGCCTGGGAATGCCTTGGGATTGTCCCGGAAGAGCTAGAAGAAGTGGCCGGGGAGAGGGAAGTCTGGGCATCTCTACTCAAGCTGCTGCCCCCGCAGCCCGACCTCAGATAAGCGGAAGAGGATGTTTGGATGGATGGAATAGAAAATGGCCACAATAACTCAAGGGTTTTGTTCTCTGTAGTTAATAAACTACTCGAACCCGCATCTGGCACAACTACCTCTTCTACTGAAGTCTGTGAGAAATTCCTCCACTTTTTCCGTAACAAAATTAAAGATCTAAATAATTCAACTAACATAAATACATCATCTGTTTATATCACTCCCTGTTCTCCCACTCCATCCAGCCCCTTCTCTAAGTTCTCACCAGTCACATCTGCGTTTGTTAATAACCTGTTTTGTAAGATGAGGCTGACTACTTGTGTACTGGACCCCATCTCCAGCACACTACTTCAATCCTGCCTTCATGCCATAATCCCAACTGTTACAACAATAATAAACTCATCCCTTGACACTGGCTCTGTGCCGCTCACTTTTAAAATTGCTTCTGTAACCCAATGTTAAAGTTTGGTCTTGATGCTGACGATTTTAACAATTTCCGGCCTATTTCACACTTACCTTTTCTGTCAAAAGTTCTTGAGCGTGTTGTAGCCTCCCAACTCACCAATTACTTAACCTCTAATAATTTGATGGAACCCTTTCAGTAGGGTGTCAAGGCGCACCACAGCTGTGAAACTGCTCTGCTACGGGTAACCAATGATTTGCTTATGGCAACAGACTCTGGACAAACCAGCATATTAATTCTATTAGACCTCAGTGCAGCATTTGACACTCAGGTCAGACATGACATTTGTCACAATAACGAGACATACTCAGATAAAGGTTTGGGGCAGCCACCCGTATAATATGGTATCCTGGCTGCAAAGTCGTTTTTTTATCAAATAAACAGCACTGATGTGCATACAACTGAGTCCAAAACAAGACTGAGGAAATAGGGAAAGGGGCAGGCTTTTAAAGGGGAAAACAGGAAGTGAGGTCATAAGGATCAGGTGCATGTTCTTTAGCCATTGGTTCGAGCCCGGACGTGACATCACAGGGGCCGGAACCGGTAAGGTCTCCTTCCATTGGCTCGGTCCCAGAAGTGACGTCAAGAGAGTCAGATGGAATCTCCTGGGAATGGTCTACAGGAAAGAGAGAAAAAGAGTCAGTGCACTCTGCCACATCCCGGCATGCCTCAGAACTGCCGTCACTCAAGCCCTTTAGCTGCCTCCCATGCGCACGTGTGTGACAAGGCCCCCCCCTTAGCCCAGACCCGTTGGGTCGGGCGACCCTAAACGAGAGGTCGTGAACCCGAGAAAGAGCATCAGCGTTGGCATGGAGAGTGCCTCGGCGATGAACGAGCGAAAACTTATATGGCTGTAGGTCAAGAAACTACTAGGTGACCTGCGGATTCGACTCCTTGTGCAGGGCCATCCACTGTAGAGGTGCATGGTCCGTGACAAGGGTGAATTCCCGGCCCAACAGGTAGTTGAGTATTTAATCAGCATTTAATCGCCAAAGCCTCCCTTTCCACCGCTGCATACCTGGTCTCCCAGTCCAACAGTTTCCGGCTCAGGAACATGATGGGGTGTTCCACACCATCAACACTTTGGCTCAGCACGGCTCCCAGGCCTGTGTCCAAAACGTCTGTCTGGAGGATGAAAGGCAAAGAAAAGTTAGGTGCCATTAAAATAGGTGCGGACGTAAGGACCTGCTTTAAGTCACCAAATGCAACGCCTGTCTTCTCAGACAATACCACAATGTTCTGGGCCCTCTTCTTTGTTAAATCAGTCAAGGGCGCCGCTCTCTCCAAGAACCGGGGTACAAACCGGCGGTAGTACCCGGCTAACCCGAGAAAGGCTTGGACCTGCCGCTTGGTTCGCTGACGGGGTCATTTCAAAATGGCATCTACTTTGGAGCACTGTGGCCTTACGGTACCCCGACCCACCAGGTAGCCTAAATATTTGGCCTCGCTCAATCCAAAGAAGCATTTCTTGGGATTAATCCAGAGCCCGGCCTCACCAAGTGTCCGCAATACCGCTCGGACATGCTGTAGGTGTTCCCTCCATGTGCTGGAATAGATGACCACGTCATCCAGGTAGGCAGCACTGTATGAGTTATGAGGCTGGAGCACTTTGTCCACCAGACACTGGAAGGTTGCTGGAGCCCCGTATAACCCAAATGGAAGGACACGATACTGCCAGTGTCCGCTAGGGGTACTAAACGCTGTTTTTACCTTCGTGGAGTCCGTTAAAGGAACCTGCCAGTACCCTTTTGCCATTTCCAGTGTGGTCAAATATCGAGCCTGCCCAAGCCTCTCGAGGAGGTCGTCCACTAGTGTGATTGGATAGGCATCAAATTGGGAGACTTGATTAAGCCAACGGAAGTCATTGCAAAACCTTTAACTCCCGTCAGGCTTACCGACCAGCACACTGGGACTGGATCAGGGACTATAACTTTCCTCAATCACACCTAGTTCCAGCATGCGCTTGATCTCAAGCTCCACTTCAGCCCTTTTTGCCTCGGGAAGGCGATACGGGCGTTCTTGGACAATAACCCCGGGCTCTGTCACAATGTTGTGCTCAACCAGAGAGGTCCTTCCTGGGTTCTCACTGACTACCTCCCGAACGGCCTGGATAACTGTTTCCAGCTCCTGCCATTGTCTGGGACTTAAATCCGCACCGAAGTTAAGGCTAGCTGTGTGAGCGAAGAGTGAACGGGGCTGGTCGGAGGAAGGATCGGGATCCCTGTCCTTCCACAGTTTCAGCAGGTTCACATGATAAACCAGATCCTTCGGCCGACGATTGGGTTGACTCACCAAATATTTGACGAGCCCCTTCCTCTCCTTAACTTTGTAGGGGCCTTGCCAATGGGCAAGCAACTTAGAGTGGGAGGTAGGAACTAGGACCATGACCCGATCTCCCATGTGGAACTCCCGGAGAGACGTTCCGCGGTTATAATAACGGACCTGTGCTGTTTGAGCCTCTTCCATGTGACTTTTAAGGAGGGGCCGAATCTTTCCAAATCTATTGCATAATTGCGCGACATACTCTAATATGTTTGTAGAGGGAAGAGCCTCTTCTTCCCATTCTTCTTTTAGGATATCTAATATGCCCCGGGGTTGTCGCCCATACAGTAATTCAAAAGGGGAGAACCCCGTGGAGGCTTGTGGGACTTCCTGATAGGCAAGAAGGACGAGGGGGAGGAGCTGATCCCAGTTCCTTCCATCCTCGTTGACCACCTTACGCAGCATTTGTTTGAGAATCTGATTGAACCTCTCCACTAAACCGTCGGTTTGAGGATGATACACTGCGGTCTTTAAATGCTTTATTTTCAGTAATCTGGCAGTCTTCTTGAATGTCTCTGAGATGAAAGGTGTCCCCTGGTCCGTGAAGACTTCCTTGGGGATACCCATGCGTGCAAAGACCCCTAGTAATTCCCATGCGATAGCTTTAGAAGTGGCTAAGCGCAACGGAACAGCTTCTGGGTATTTGGTAGCATAAACCACGAGGACTAAAATGTACTTGTGTCCTCGGGCTGAGGGCTCTAGAGGTCCGACTATATCAACCCCAATTCAATGGAAAGGAATGTCAATCAGGGGAATAGGAAGGAGAGGAGCACGGTCCTTTCTTGGAATTTGTCGCAGTTGACACTCCGGCCCGAGGGAGGTGGGGGACATTGAGTCCGAATGGGCCATGTTCCATGCCTCTATTGTTGAGGCGGCTGACCGGAGCTGTGGCCGTAAGGTGGTCGGTGCCTGTCGTGGCGACAATCCCCGAACCCGTTGGTGGACACCGGCGGTGAGGGATGCCGTCAAGCTGAAGAAGGAGTCCTACCGGTCCCTTTTGTCCTGTGGAACTCTGGAGGAAGCTAATAGGTACCGGCAGGCCAAGTGGAATGCAGCTTCGGTGGTTGCTGAGGCAAAAACTCGGGCGTGGGAGGAGTTTGGGGAGGCCATGGAGAACGACTTTCGGACAGCTTCGAGGAGATTCTGGTCCACCGTCTGGCGTCTCAGGAGGGGGAAGCAGTGCAGTGTCAACACTGTATATGGTGGGGATGGTGCGCTGCTGACTTCGACTTGGGACGTTGTGGGTCGGTGGGGGGAGTACTTCGAAGACCTCCTCAATCCCAATAACATGCCTTCCAATGAGGAAGCAGAGCCTGGGGACTCAGAGGTGGGCTTCCCCATCTTTGGGACTGAGGTCACCAAGGTGGTCAAAAAACTCCTTGGTGGCAGGGCCCCGGGGTGGATGAGATACGCCTGGAGTTCCTCAAGGCTCTGGATGTTGTAGGGCTGTCTTGGTTGACACGTCTCTACAACATCGCATGGACATCAGGGACAGTGCCTCTGGATTGGCAGACCGGGGTGGTGGTCCCCCTCTTTAAGAAGGGGGACCGGAGGGTGTGTTCCAACTACAGAGGGATCACACTCCTCAGCCTCCCTGGAAAAGTCTATTCGGGGGTTCTGGAGAGGAGGGTCCGTCGGATAGTCGAACCTCGGATTCAGGAGGAACAGTGTGGTTTTCGTCCTGGTCGCGGAACAGTGGACCAGCTCTACACCCTTAGCAGAGTCCTGGAGGGTGCATGGGAGTTCGCCCAACCAGTCTACATGTGTTTTGTGGACTTGGAAAAGGCGTTCGACCTTGTTCCTCGGGGGATCCTGTGGGGGGTGCTCCGGGAGTATGGAGTACCGTACCCCCTGATAAGGGCGGTTCGGTCTCTGTACAACCGGTGTCAGAGCTTGGTCCGCATTGCCGGCATTAAGTCGAACCCGTTTCCAGTGAGAGTTGGACTCCGCCAGGGCTGCCCTTTGTCACCGATTCTGTTCATAACTTTTATGGACAGAATTTCTAGGCGCAGCCAGGGTGTTGAGGGGGTCCGGTTTGGTGGACTCAGGATTGGGTCACTGCTTTTTGCAGATGATGTTGTCCTGTTTGCTTCATCAGGCCGTGATCTTCAGCTCTCTCTGGATCGGTTCGCAGCTGAGTGTGAAGCGGCTGGGATGGGAATCAGCACCTCCAAATCCGAGACCATGGTCCTCAGCCGGAGAAGGGTGGAGTGCCCTCTCAGGGTTGGGAGCGAGATCCTGCCTCAAGTGGAGGAGTTCAAGTATCTCGGGGTCTTGTTCACAAGTGAGGGAAGAATGGAGCGTGAGATCGACAGGCGGATTGGTGCGGCTTCCGCAGTGATGCGGGCTCTGCATTGGTCTGTCGTGGTGAAAAAGGAGCTGAGCCATAAGGCAAAGCTCTCAATTTACCAGTCGATCTATGTTCCTACCCTCACCTATGGTCATGAGCTATGGGTAGTGACCGAAAGAACAAGATCGCGAATACAAGCGGCTGAAATGAGTTTCCTCCGCAGGGTGTCTGGGCTCTCCCTTAAAGATAGGGTGAGAAGCTCAGTCATCCGGGAGTGGCTCAGAGTAGAGCCGCTGCTCCTCCGCATCGAGAGGAGTCAGATGAGGCGGCTCGGGCATCTGATCAGGATGCCTCTTGGACGCCTCCCTGGTGAGGCGTCCAGCCGGGAGGAGGCCCCGGGGAAGACCCAGGACACGCTGGAGGGACTATGTCTCCCGGCTGGCCTGGGAACGCCTCGGGATTCTCCCGGAAGAGCTAGAAGAAGTAGCCGGGGAGAGGGAAGTCTGGGCATCTCTGCTCAAGCTGCTGCCCCCGCGACCCGACCTCGGATAAGCGGAAGAGAATGGATGGATGGATGACACTCCGGGCAGGAAGTGCAAAAGTGACGAACCTCCTCATTGATTCCCGGCCAGTAGAAACGGAGCTTGATCTGCTCCAGGGTTTTTTCGGTGCCCAAGTGGCCACCTAGGAGGTGGGCGTGTGCTAACTCACAGACCTGCCGCCGGAAGGTTCGCGGGATTAGCAGTAGCCTTCTCTCCTGCCCGTCATGCATTGCTACGCGATAGAGAAGGTTGTTGTCTAATACAAAGTGAGGACCCTGTAGCATTGACTGGTTAGTGCACTGGCCGTTGACTAGGACCACTGCATTTTTTGCAAATTTCAGGGAATCGTCACTCTACTGCTCCCTTTTAAAGAAAGCCGGCGTCTCTCTAAATTGGAATCATAAAAGGGAGAGAGGGTCTGGACCGACCTCAAGGGGTGTGGTTTCCTCCCGCTCAGCCACGGCGCTGGTGGATGACGTGTCAGCACGCGACGGCCCGGGAGTTGCCACGTCACTCAGGACGGCTGCTTCGTCTCTCTCTGCCGGCTGATTACACGGCGTGGAGGCAGCTTGAGATGGCTCATTCCTGTCCATAACTAGGCCCAAGTTAACCCCAGGAGTGGTATGTGACTCATCGCTTTTGATATTAGACCAGTCCCGCCCTAGTATCACCGGGTGTGGAGGATCAGGGAGGATCGCCACGGTTAATTTCTGAACTGATCCTCCGTAACTGATGACACAAGTGGCGGTCCTGTACCAGCGGGTTTCCCCATGGACACAGGTTATACCGGTCTTAAATTTCAACCACTGTTGCGGTAGTACAAATCGGCGGGCAACAATGGAAATGTTGCTGCCGGAATTGAACAGAGCAGTAGTTTTATACCCGTTAATGATCACCATGCCTGTGTGTGGGACTGCCAACGGGTTTGTCAGAGCACACCAACCCCTCTTCCCTCTCCACCTGCATGCCACCTCCTCATTCCCAAGCGGTTTGCGTCCCCGCGACTTCGGGTACGTCGGCACAAGCTCTGTGTTACACATGGGGGTGGTGCTAGGTTTTGGGACCTGCTCTATTACCTGTGAGGGCTTATTTTCCTGTGGCCGTAGCCACTGCCCTACCTTGGTCCATAGGGACCAGGCTTGTTGAGGGGTCGGCCACTCTGGGTCGAACCTCCAGTTTTTCAGGCTACTCACCTGCCAGTCTGGGGCACCCCTAGGTGGGAATCGGGGCTCTGGCTTCACAGGGAGGCGGGCACTCTCCTCTGAGAGAGCATACACAGCCCTCTTTGCCTCCCCCTTCTGAAGCAGCCCAATTCTGTGAGCCCCTCCCACACACTCCCCGGCCTGCCTAGGTTGCCTAGTGGAGCATGCCTGAGGCAGAGCCTGTACTGGGCCACTCCGAAACACGGGACACCCTCCCCACCTGGAAACTCAGCCCCGGTACGCTCCCACCTGGATGTGTTGCAGGTCCTGTCCCCTTCTCTTCCAGGACTTCTCGATCGCCAATGTCACAATAACGAGACATACTCAGATAAAGGTTTGGGGCAGCCACCTGTATAATATGGTATCCTGGCTGCAAAGTCGTTTTTTTATCAAATAAACAGCACTGATGTGCAAACAACTGAGTCCAAAACAAGACTGAGGAAATAGGGAAAGGGGCAGGCTTTTAAAGGGGGAGACAGGAAGTGAGGTCATAAGGATCAGGGCCATGTTCTTTAGCCATTGGTTCGAGCCCGGACGTGACATCACAGGGGCCGGAGCTGGTAAAGTCTCCTTTCATTGGCTCGGTCCCGGAAGTGACGTCAAGAGAGCCAGATGGAATCTCCTGGGAATGGTCTACAGGAAAGAGAGAAAAAGAGTCAGTGCACTCTGCCACATCCCGGCATGCCTCAGAACTGACTTCATTCAAGCCCTTTAGCTGCCTCCCATGCACACGTGTGTGACACATTCTACTGTCCAGAATGGAGAACATGCTGGGTATCTTTGGCACTGCCCTCCAGTGGTTCAAATCCTATCTGACTGATAGACCAGAATTTGTTAGTGTTGGCAACAGCAGATCCAGCTCAGTGCCAGTCACACAAGGAGCTCCTTAGGGCTCTGTCCTCGGCCTTCTTCTCTTCTGTATTTATATGCTTCCCCTTGACCATATTATTCGTAGCTATGGACTGGGTTATCATTTTTATGCAGACGATACTCAACTCTATTTCAGTGTTAAAAGTGGAACTTCATCAGAGCTCTCTCAGCTCACAACCTGCCTCAGTGAAATTAAAACCTGGATGGAGCAGAACTCTTTAAAATTAAATTGCAACAAAACTGAACTCCTGCAAATTGGGACTAAAGTGCAACTTAATAAAATGAGCTCCTTCCCAATCCATCTTGTTGGTGATGTCATCAGACCTCCCTCCACATAAATCACATTAAGAAACTTTCTTACTTTTACCTCTGTAACATATCCCGTGTTCGCTCCTTCCTCTCCTTTTCTAATGCTGAAAATCTTGTCCCTGCTTTTATCACATCCCGCATCGATTATTGTAATTCCCTACTGGCAGGTGCCCCTTCTAATCTTATATCACAGCTCCAGCTTATTCAAAACTCAGCTGTAAGAGTCCTGACATGGATCAGCAGCAGCGAGCACATCACACCATCCTGCTCCGTCTTCACTGGCTCCCTGTGTCTTACAGAATCGAATATAAAATTCTACTAATAACCTACAAAGCCTTAAATAACCTCGCGCCAAACTACATCAGTGACCTTCTCCATCACTATGAGCCTGCCCGCCCACTAAGGTCCTCTGATTCTGGCTATCTTGTTGTGCCCCTCACTAATCTACACTCCATGGATGACAGGGCCTTCAGCTGTATAGCGCCCAGACTCTGGAATGACCTACCGAAATTAATCAGGTCAGCTGACTTCGTGAATTCTTTTAAAAAACAACTCAAAACTCATCTGCTCAGGAAGGCTTTTATCAATACCTGACTTTATTACCTTTTTCTCAGTTTACTTCTCTGTCAAGATGCTCATATAACCTGTATGTGTGTGCGAGACCATCAATTATGTTGTCTGTTAGGCTTTTTTTCTCTGAATTTACTGTCTTACTCTTCTTTTTTTTTATTTTTTTGGTTTAGTAAAATGTTATATACTGTATACCCTGCCGTTCTTTCTTAAACACTGTAAAGCACCTTGAGCATGGGAAAGGCGCTATATAAATAAAACGTATTATTATTATTATTAAAGCTTATGAAACCGTTTCTGGACAAAGGCAGAGCCATAACAACAGTTGCATGGAGCTTCCATCTGCACCTATAGACTCTTCAGTACGCGAGCGACTCTCCATGCTAGTGTTTAGATCTGGATGGTGTATGTGCCCAAAAAAGAAGTTTGACTGCATTCTTGTACCATTGCTTGCATACTGAAGTGTCAGAAGGCATTTTTCATGGCATTAAACATGTAATTTGTGAGCATGCCCTTGTCGATCAAACACAGGAAGCTCTGCAGTCTACTTGTGACTTTACGTTGTAGGAAGATAAGTAAATAAATCAAGGTAAATAACATTCAATCTGAGTTTTATATAAGTAACATAAATGTTTCTTATGTAATGACCATCACAAACATAATCACAAACAGGAGTTTGCACGATACGTTGGCGAGTTCTGTAAGCCGTGCTGTTTCGTTGAAGGACAGATGTAGAGCAGACTGACTGGCAGGATGATGCTGGATGTCTTCCTTCATCGAAACGGTCCCATCTTTCTCCTTTATGCCTGGTGCAGCTGCATTGTTCTTATATGTGACTGGACATTTCTTGCGGGGAGGGCTTCTGTTCTCTTTCTCCGATTTGAATTCACCTCTGTTATAGCTATATCTTTATTTGAAAACAGCAGTGTCAGATTGTGGCGAGCGTGAACGACGATACCCAACACCTAGCATTGAACAGAGTAGAGGCAGAACACACCTCTGACGAACCCCAGAATCAACTGGAAAAAACACAGAGGTTCTGACTCTGTTCTGCACAGCACTTACAGTACCAGTGTACAGTGAAGCCATGATACCAAAAATCTTGAGGAGATCCCATGAAGTCTCAGGATGTCAGCTTGATCAACTGAGTCGAACACTGTACTAAACTTGACAAAAGCTGCAAAGAAACTCTACTGATATTCGAATTTGCGCTCCATGAGAACCCTCAGTGCCAGTATGCAGTTGATGGTAGACTTTTTAGATGTAAAACCAGACTGTTCTGGTCGCTGGTAGGTGAGCAAGTGATCAAGTTTCCTATTGAGGATGACCCTAACAAGGACCTTACCTGGCACCGAGAGCAGTGTTATCCCTCTGTAGTTGTCGCAATCCAGGTGATCACCCTTCTCTTTCCAGATAGAGATTTTTTTGGGATGTTATTGATTTTATTAAAATCAAATATTATTACATACAAATAAATCAAGTTTTACAAAAATTGGTTTGAAACAGATCAACCCCCATCCCGGAGAAATAGAGCTAGGCCAGCAGAGTAAAACTTTAAGCTAGTAAAATAAGTAAATAGATAAATTAATAAATGAATAAAGATAAATGGAGTAAAAAAGGGTGAGAGAATCTGATTCCTCAATTTAAATGCTTATTCTAAAATGTTATTGATCAGATCCTGCCAGGTTTTGAAAAAGTTTTGAACAGATCCTCTAAGTGCGAATTTGATTTTTTCCAATTTCAAATATTATATGACATCAGTTACCCACTGACATAGAAGAGGAGAGTTGGGATTTTTCTAGTTGAGCTAGATATGTCTATGTGCCGATAGTGAAGTAAAGGCCATCATAGTTTGTTTGTCTTTCTCCACTTGAAGCCCCTCTGTGAACCCACCACACACAGCTGTTAGTGGATTATGAGGGATTGGGACCCCAAGGCTGTCTGATGGACATTTAAAGATTCTGGTCCAGAATGATGTTAATTTGGCACAGGCCCAAAACGTATGGCCCAGTGAGACGGGAACTTGATTGCAGTGTTCGCAGGTTGGATCTTGCCCTGGTAACATTTTGGACAATTTTAAGCGAGACAGATGTGCTCAATATATAATTTTGAGTTGAATAATTGTATGCTTTGCAAATATGGAGCTCAAGTGAATTCTGGGCATTGCTACCTTCCACTCCTTTACTGAGATGTTAAGTGAGAGATCCTTTTCCCACTGTACTCTTCGATTTTTGAAAGGGAGGGACTGTAAAATAGTTTTATATATTAGTCCTCAAGACTGATCAATATTTTTTCTGCCATAGAGGTAGGTGGGAGGTGAGGAAAATCGGGCAGGTTCTGTTTAACAAAGCTTCTAATTTGAAGGTAGTGAAAGAAATGTGTTTCTGGAAAGTTACATTTGGAGTGTAATTGTTCATAGGATGCAAAAACGTTGTCTATGTACAGATCTCTATGTGATTTAATCCCAAATGTTTTCCAAACGTTAAAAACTGCATACATTTGTGAGGGTGGAAAAAGGGTGTTCTCGTGCAGAGGTGCCACAGAGAAAAGCTTCTCTATCTTAAAATACTTCCTACATTGGTTCCACATTCTTAGTGAGTGAAGCACAATTGGGTTGTGCTCAGCTGGCTCACCACCTGTGCCATATCAGTGAGACTGGGGAGTTCACAGCTAATTGGAGGATCAGCCTCAAGAATCGTGAACCAGAGATATCCAACGTCCTAGCCGGAGGATCAGCTTTAAAGGACCGTTCCATCAGCTGCCCTGACTGTGACTCTCTGAGAAACAGATTCAGATGTGCGTAATGCTTCGATTTCTCTGTAAGCAAGACGTGGGTCGCTAGACCACAGATGGTGTGTCATTTGCTCACAGATTCCACTAACAAACGCCTCCTTATCTGCCCTTAGAGACCTTTCAGCCATCCTTCTCAGCTCCCAGTACAGACCCGACTTGCCATCAAGCCTTGCGCTGTAACTCCTCTCGAGGATATCCAGAGTACCCTGCAAGATGAAACACCTCCTTCTGGGAACACCGTCAGAAAAAGCCTGATCTTGGAGTCTGGCCAAGTCCAGCCTCATTTTCCTTTTAGGTGGTAGCCTACTCGACCTAAGTTGGACCTTCAGAGTAGCAACAAGTCTGTGGTCAGAATTCACAAACTGGGCACTTCTATAGACCCTGCAGTTTTGTAAGAGCCCCCAGCCTCCTTTTCAACAGTTGAAAAGAATGACATCAGACACCATCAGAAGGTGCCAATCAGCCACAGCAACAGCTACTCCCTGAGTATGACAGCCATCAGAGCAACCAGACCAATAAAAGGTGTACCCATCTACAGGGATCTGGCCAGTCCCAGGTCTGCACACAAAGGAAGATGATCATCATGTTGGAGATACAAGATGTTCCACACTCCTACCCAGATGGGCCACCTCAAATTGGGACCCGAGTGCTGCCTTCAGTGAGCGACACCTCAGCACCCCACCAGTTCTGATCCCCAACATGCCTGACCCCACTGGCTCTCTGACGGTTTTGACTCTTCCGGGGATGGGGCTCCTGAGGGCTTTCCCCCATCCCCTTCGTAATGCGAGCAGCCTTCCTACGGGTGACTGCAGCAGAGCAACTCCTGAGGAGAGCAGAAAGGAGTCCTTTCTGTCATCTCAGAGCTTTTTGAAGTTTTTTTTACGGTGTCTGGAGTGCCAATCCTTTCACCAAGCCCCATGATTTCCCAGCAATTTGGAGGACAGCTCCAAATGTAGTTTAACATCATTCAAAAATAATTAAAAATTTAAAAAAATAAACAAATTTGATTACTGCTTTTGGATTTGCCATCTTTTGGTTTTGCATTCTGTTTCTACAATTTGCCTTTTTGCATACAACCGACTGTCTGTATTTTTGGATTGTAATTTTGGGGTTATTGACTTGTTTATTTGTACAGTAATCCCTCCTCGATCGCAGGGGTTGCGTTCCAGAACCCCCCGCGAAAGATGAAAATCCGCAAAGTAGAAACCTTATGTTTATATGGTTATTTGTATATTGTCATGCTTGGGTCACAGATTTGCACAGAAACACAGGAGGTTGTAGAGAGACAGGAACGTTATTCAAACACTGCAAACAAACATTTGTCTCTTTTTCAAAAGTTTAAACTGTGCTCCATGACAAGACAGAGATGACAGTTCCGTCTCACAATTAAAAGAATGCAAACATATCTTCCTCTTCAAAGGAGTGCGCATCAGGAGCAGAGAATGTCAGAAAGAGAGAGAAAAGCAAACAAATCAATAGGGCAGCTCACACCCCCTCCATCAGGAGCAGAGAGAGAGAGACAGATAAAAACAAACAATCAAAAATCAATACGTGCCCTTCAAGCTTTTAAGTATGCGAAGCACCGTGCAACATGTCGCTTCAGGAAGCAGCTGCACAGAAGGGAGCAACGTGAAGATAATCTTTCAGCATTTTTAGACAAGCGTCCGTATCGTCTAGGTGTGCGAACAGCCCCCTGCTCAATCCCCCTACGTCAGGATCAGAGAATGTCAGCACAAGAGAGAGAGAGAGAAAAGTAAGTTGGGTAGCTTCTTAGCCATCTGCCAATAGCGTCCCTTGTATGAAATCAACTGGGCAAACCAACTGAGGAAGCATGTACCAGAAATTAAAAGACCCATTGTCCGCAGAAATCCGCGAACCAGCAAAAAATCCACGATATATATTTAAATATGCTTACATATAAAATCCGCGATAGAGTGAAGCCGCGAAAGGCGAAGCGCAATATAGCGAGGGATTACTGTATCTATTTTTTCTTATATTTCTTTTTTAACATTGATTTCGTCACATGCTTAAAAAAAAGGTTCTTTGAAAATTGCAGCCCTATTGAAATTGGTTAACACTCTTTATCCCCACTAACCATGATGAAGAAATAAAAACAAAGCAATAGGCCCATGGAGCAGCACAGTGTAACAGTGTGGTGCTTGACATTCATCTGTGTCTTCGTCAAGGGGAATGAAGGCATTATACTAAACCCTGCATCCAGATGTCTTCTGTTGTCTTTAGGTGAGATTTAACATTAAACAGGAAATCCAACTGTTTTATAATCCCACAACAAAGTCAAGTCAAGTGCAGAAATCCCATACAACTTTGGTTAACACTTAACTATAATGGCTGCAATAGGTAGTCTCAGAGGTGAATGTTTGAATTGGGGAGATAGAATTATTAACAAAATAAGAAAAGGTCAAACCCAGGAAGACAGAGATTTAGAAGAACCTTCTCAGAACCTGAGATTAGAATTTTAAATCAATGGATGCCTTGAGATCCTCAAAGCCCAAAGGAGATCAAGGAATCACAGACAATTCAATAGAAAAAAGTTGTAGTCAGAGCAGAAAGTTAATCACAACCAGAACTCTAACAAAACAATTCGCTCCTACTAAGTCTTAGTTTTTTCTTCTATGTTGCCAACATTTATATCTTTACAGAAATAACATCAGGTGCCATACACTCTTGGTCATTATGCCTGGCAACACTGCATTAGAAAAATAACAAAATGGTGGTCCCCATAATGTAAACAAAATGGCATCATGGGAAAACATACTTCATATTTAACATCTTCAAGAATGTCCTAAAAATATGTTGGCCAGAGAAAGATAAAACCCTCAAAACAATATCTCCATTATTTTTGAAGACAAGGAAAAAGGCACAATCCCTGAATGGGGTGCCAGCTCATCACTAGGGCTGCATCACCGTGTCCTCACATGTTTAATTATTACTAATATACTGTAGATTATTTAAATGAAGTTAACATTTTATCTGTATAATATAATAAACATATTTTGCTGCATTTCATCTTAAAAATGATATCGTCATCATATGTAAATACGTGCTTTATAAAGTGGCTCAGGTTGTGCAATATTATAACTGTATGGCAAGTTTACAGGGAGGTGATTGTACTTATAAGTTGTGAGGGATGGCCGGCCAAATATTCCGGTCCACACCTCCAAGCCGCTAGATGGAGTTCTCCCAACGACATGGAAGTGCCCCAAGTTCCAGCAGGGCCATATGGACATTGTAGTTTTTATAAACAGCCCTGCTGGATACCATGGGGACCACTAGGAGCCGCTGGAGGGAGTCTCACAGAATGCTATGTGCCCTATAACCCAGAAGTGCATCATGAACACATGACTGAAAGGAACAACGTGCTTCCGGGGTGAAGAAGTGGAGTTTTTATATAACCTGGAAGTGTTCCTAGTCACGTGGACAGAGAGGGCGAAACACTTCCAGGTCAAGGACTATAAAAGGACTATGGGAAATCAAAGACGTTGAGCTGACCTGGGTGGAAGGGTGGCAATGCGTCTGGGAGTGGAGGATTGGTTATTGATTTATTGATTGTTTATATTGTTTATTTGAAGATTTTGGGAGAAGAGGGTGCTTTGTGCACGTTTTGTCCTAATAAATATATTTGGACTTTTACCTGGTGTCTGACGTGTAGTCTGAGGGTTCAAGGGGTCACAGAGACCTTAATCTGTCACAAAGTACAAACAGTTCTACAAGGAGCACTTGATGGACTGATTGATTGCGTTTATAGTTCTTGGGATGAAACTGTTTCTGAACCGTGAGGTCCGTACAGGAAAGGCTCTGAAGCGTTTGCCGTGTGAGAGCAGTTCAAATAGACAGCATGGCTGAGGCAGCGTGTTCTTGATGCTGTATACCGATAATTCTCTTTCCGATCAGCTGCTGTAGATCTGTGATTCCACACTCAGATACGGTGGGATAAATACTTGAGAGTAACAATGCTAAAGCAGCTATGGCATTTGGAATAGTTTGGCCATTCTGTGGACCATTATATTGTTACAGGTTAATTACACTCAGATGCCTTAAACTAATAAACGATATGCAGTTAATTTCAGTGTATTTGATAAAGCCATGTCAGGGATGTGGATGTAAAAAAGAAAGGGAAACCACACTGGAACAAAAGCACTGCTTTGACGCTGGGTGCCAAAAGTTTGCAAAACTGAGTAGAGAACTTGTGTATGGCAAGGATTGAGCCAGCGTGAAAATGTGTGTGGCTTTACGCCAAGTTCAGTTTTTATACATCGCAATGTGAGCGTGGAAAGGGGCGTTCGCAACTTTGTTGTGCGTACACACCATTTATACATGAGGCCCCGATGACATGAAATAACAAAGCAGAAAATAATTTTTTGGAAGTAATAGTTTAAAATAAGTAACAAATTTCACATGTTTCTGTGGTTCATTTATATAAACTTTTGAAAATAACAAGTGGTGTGTCACTCATTCTCATCCTTCATCTCAAGCCATTTTAGCTTTTCCACTCAGTTGGTTATTATAAGCACAAGTGTTCCTGATGCTGCAATTCAGTTTAAAGAAACACACAGACATCATCTCTTACCTGATTGAGACACCTGGGCTGATTAAAGGAGTGTGGAGATCACAACAAGCCTGTGTGTGTTACACAAAAGCCACCCTGCTCCCACCATGAGGGCATGTGCCCATTTTACCATAAGCCTGCTAACTTTGACTTTGAAGGTGGTCACCTTCCCAAATCATGATAGTGATTTGAGATGACTGACATGTGGCTGTCCTGTGAAGTTGTGACTATTCATGAATATCAATTTACATCTAAACCTTTATTTAATTCACAGCTGAGGTGTACAAAGCTCCTTCACCACCACCACCGCCACCTTTGCTTGAAAAGCCATGGAGGGAGCAGGAATTCAGCACAGGGTGAGTATCTGCTTTCATACTTTGTCCCATTGTTATTCCTTTTATCCAGCTTTCCATGATCTGTCTGTCTCTAATACAGCACCTTTCATTGTCTGTCTATCTAATAACTTGACATGGTCTTCTCTTTGATATTTAGAGATGCTTACTGCTGCCACCAGCACTATTAACTCACACTGGTATCTTTATTTTTGAGTTCTTTGCCTAATATTATTCACATGCTTCTCAAGAATTTGAAGTTCTTTTTGATTTCTTTTTATTAATTAGAAGGCAATTAACCAACAGTAACAAATAATGAAAGAGGGGTGGGATCGTGAACGCGACTGAGAGAATAAAACTGAATAAAAAGAAAAAAAAGCTAACCTTTACAGGTATCATAAATTTACACCGGCTGTTACAGACTGAAATCAAATGTATGTTTTTATTCTAAAATAGTAAGAATAAGAGCAGCTCACTTCTCAAAACGGAGTCGTCCTGGGTCGAACCTGTGAAGTTTTGATTACCAGTCAACAGTTCTTACCGTTGTGCCACCAAAGCGGTCATATCAAAGGGGTGTCAATGTCGCACCTCAAAGGGGTGTCAATGTTGCACCCTAACGTGGGTTCTTTTTCTGCAGTTACTGTATATTCTTGAATAGAAGGTCATTTGTTCTGTTATATTTGTACCTTTTGTGAAAGTGTTTATTTGATATTTGGACTTCAGCCTTCACACATTATACACTTCATGTCTACATTTTGTCAATTATTACTAAAACATGACAAACGTTTTTAGTTTAACAATGTGTTTACATAGTTTGTTATAGACACTGAACACACATGAAATGCATGTGTTCCAAATGACGATATAGTATTTATAAAAGGTGTCATTTTGCTTGACTTCTCACTGTATACAACTCCAAACAACTGACACTCAGGTAAACAGACTTGAGCTGAGAAAACTGTGTGGCATTGGGGAGATGTGATAGCAGGCTGCTTGCTGCTTATTGACACATTTACAAGACAAAAGACGCTGACGGAGAGGTGCCGAAGGGATTTAAGGTGGGACAGATTTACAAGTTTTTTCGTAGGCTCTGGTAATTCTAGTGTTAAATGGGCAGATTTCTCAGTACAGTTACAGTATGTTAAATTATCTCTACATATTTTGCCTGCAAAACTGACTTGCAACTCTTACTGCCTTAATGCTTTTATCAGTTTGAATGTAGGAAACATAGCACTGAGAGTCTTTGGTAGGCTACTGTCAACAATCAGGGAAAAGCAATAGACAGGAAATGATTAACCAATAGGAAAAGGTTCTTGATTGACAAGTGAGGAATCCACCCTGAAATGAAGGCAGTTTGAAATATGGAGCACTGGCATGACAGTGGCCATTCGGAATTGTGTCATTCTGAGAAGTCTCAGAATGATTGGCAGTTGTATCAAAGGTACGTCTTCATATAAGATGTGACTTTTCTCACCCCTCAGCAGTGCCTCCTTTTCCTTTTCTTTTGTCAGTTACCACTTTTGTCTGTCAACTTGTCACATCATACTGACCTGTAGTCTTTGTGTGAGTTTGAGAGGTTTTGGGTGTTTGACAGTACACTGTAAGTGCTAAAGTGCTAAATGTCACTACATTTTTAATTGTGTAAATAGCTGACTGGATGAAAGAACATTGGGAATGCAGCATGGTGGACTCTGGCTCTTGAGTGCTCATGTGACAGACTTGCCACCATATGCTGGGAGTAATGGGAACTGTACAGTTTCTATCAACATGAGTGTGTGTCTTTAAAATTAAAGTATTTTATCTTGATGTGAGAATCCCTCAAATTTTCCTCTGAATTCCAAACCACTCTCTCTACTTTTTATTACTTTGTCATGTACAGGATGAGGAATGAACTTCTAGAAGAAATCCGAAACTACAAGACTCTGACAGAGTCAGTGGAAGAGCCCAGAATCCTCCTGATTGGGCAGATTGAAGCTGGGAAAAGCAGCTTCTTCAATTCATTGAACAGCGTCTTCAGAGGTCATGTGATGCTGCAGGCTGCATCTGGGTTGGCAGAAGCCAGTATAAGCAAAATGGTAAGTGAAGGTCAGAAAGAAGAGTTGAGCTGTGAAGACCCCACCAGCATTTTGCTCATCTCCTGCTGGCCATGCAGTCACCTCATTTATTTATTGCTGCAGATCACTGCTGGTTTCAGCCCAGATCAGGACTCAGCATGGCCCTCAAGCCATTTGGGGTATGGAGATTAAGGGACATGGAACTTACAAGAGACCACGAGCTTTGCTTGTTTATGCTCTACTGAGAAAGATGGGTACATCTAAAGAAGCAGGTCCCATTAGCCTACCGCTCTGTCAATATTCCTATCAAGAAAGTAGATTTCAAACTTCAGTGGTAACTATTATTTGTGACGTGGCAGCTCTTCTGTTCCATGAAAAGCACTCGTCTATGAACTTCCTACTGCTCATTTTTCATTTCATATCATTGTCCACAACTTATATGACATTGGGCCACATGGGCAACAGTCTTAGCAGTGTGACCCAGATGTTCTTTTCCTCAGTGACACTTGCCAAGCAGACCCTGGGTTTATCCAGGATTTTCTCCCTGCTGGCCATGCCTATAAAACCTCCACAGGTAGGCATCCATTTCAGATACAAAAATCACCTCAGTTGGCTCCTCTTGATGTGGAAGGTCAGTGGTTCTACTCTAAACCTCTCCCGGAAGTCGGTGCTTCTTACCGTCTCTAAGGTAGAGTCCATCTACCTATGCAGAAAGCTAATTTTGGCTGCTTGAACCCTCATTCTTGTTCTTTCAGTCACTACCCAAAGCTCATGACTATAGGTGAAGGTAGGGACGTAGATCCACTGGTAAATAGAGACCTTGGCCTTCTGGCTCAGCTTCTTCTTCCGCAATACAGATTGGTATAGTGACTGCATAACCACATTTGCAACCCCAGTTCGTCTGTCGATCTCAACATCCCTTAACCCTCACTCGTGAATGAGACCCTGAGATACTTAAACTCCTCTACTTGAGGCAGTAACTCACCTCCCACTGGGAGAGGACATTGCAACATTTTCCTACTGAGGGCCAGGACCTCACATTTGGAGGTGCTGATCCTCATACCTGCTGCCTCACATTCCCATCCTGATGAAGACAACAGGACCACGTCATCTGACAAGGGAGTACACCCAATCTTTCAATATATGTTTTGGGATCTTAGAGAAGGCATATGACTGTTTTCCTCAAAGGACTCTCTGGGAGTTGCTGGGTGGACACGGGGTCCCAGGGCCCTTAATTAAGGCAATTCAGTGCCAGCATAATCGCAGTGAGAGCTTTGATTGGAAAAACATCAGCTGACATTATAAATATGTGGGGTGACTGAGGAGCAGGACGATGCCACTGAGTGGCTTTCCGGCTTTCATTTCCCTTTCTTGTAAAGTTCTTGATTTTGTATTTGCACTTTTAAATAAGATGTGGAAGTCTGCGACTTTTCATTCTCTGGATTAATTCTTCCTTTTATAGACAGTTGATCTTTTTTTTGTAACTATTTTTGTTGTTTTGTAAAGCATTTTGAACTACTTATATGTATCACAATGCTTTAGAAATACATTTTGTTGTTCTCACATGCAATACCGAACATATTCAGTTGTAGATGGAAAAGGTGGGAGGAAGCTACCATTCATTCTGTGTGGACACCATGGGTCTGGAAAAGAATATCAATGATGAAGGGATCCTTGTGGAAGACATCATCAGTATCATTAAAGGACACATCCCAGACACATATGAGGTGAGACTCGCCTGTCATTTTACTGATGTCAGTGTAAACTCATGATAAAAACTTATAGATTCTGAAGCATCATCTGGTAAAATTAACTACTGCAAGTGAATGTGCTGCTCTGTGCTCCTTAAAGTGTATGAAGATGGTCACCATCAGCAGATGTCACAGATGGACTGTGTGTACAGCTCTTTACCATTTACACAGCACATATTCACTTTGATGTTTGATACAAAGTCCATCACTAAGGTGAGGCTTGAATGAAGACAAGGTGGCACCTGAACTGAGATGGCAATTAAATGAAGCTTTACAATGTTGCTCAGCCCTTCTTCTGTCCACATTTTCTCCCTTTTGTCCCAAAATTCCACTCACTGCTATGATCACAAGCAGGAATTGAAATGACCCTTTTGTAAAATGTACAGGCACATGTCTCATGATGGCAGGATCACCATGAGACACCTTCAGTGGGATGATTGACCACAATTCAGAATATCCAGTCTCTTGAACTTTAGTCAGATGAATCCCTGTTTTAAGCAGATAAGACTTGTGTGACAGTGGGGTACACTACAGCCAGGTCTTGTGGCATTATGGAAACATTTCGCCCCTCATATTTCATCTTCATTATATTTCTCCCCCACCCCAGTAACTTCTAATACCCACACCATGATGTTTTGAGTGTTGGAAATTTCTAGAAAAAATAAAGTGAATAATCGTTCTCAGCGTTCAAAGCTGACTTTCCTAATTTAAACATTTTTGTAGCAAAATGATAAAAAAGTTAGCAATAGTGCATCACTTAAATGAAGGGCTCTGTAAACATATATACAATTTTATTTTGATTAGATGAATCCAAAATATTTTACAAAAATTAATATCACATGCCATTGCAAAAAAAAACATATGTGAAATACAATTCTTTACTAGGGCGGCACGGTGGAGCAGTGGGTAGTGCTGCTGCCTCGCAGTTGGGTGATCTGGGGACCTGGGTTCGCTTCCCGCGTCCTCCCTGCGTGGAGTTTGCATGTTCTCCCTGTGTCTGCGTGGGTTTCCTCCGGGCGCTCCGGTTTCCTCCCACAGACATGCAGGTTAGGTGGATTGGCGATTCTAAATTGGCCCTAGTGTGTGCTTGGTGTGTTTGTGTGTGTCCTGCGGTGGATTGGCACCCTGCCCAGGATTGGTTCCTGTGTTGGCTGGGATTGGCTCCAGCAGACCCCCGTAACCCTGTGTTCGGATTCAGCGGGTTGGAAAATGGATGGATGGATGGAATTCTTTACTAAATGAATATCTTTGTAATTTTAATCTTCACAAAAAATAATTTCCGTTTATAAAATTATTGATTAGAACTCAAAGTTGTATACGATGACTCTAAGGTAATCAGTTACATTAAGATTTTCAAACTTTTGGGCTATTCCTTTGATTCTAGCAGAAATAGCAGCATACTTTTTGTTTTTTTAAGCATCAATGAATCTGTAAATATTTGGGAATAATGTAGCACAAGTTTCATGAAATCGCCTGTGCCATCCCTCCACATGAATGTTCGTATGTTGCTGATCGTTCAGCGTACATTCATAAACATTCCATATTTCAATTGAAAACATTGGTAATTGCTGGCGTCTCCGTTGTCTTCTTCCAATATATGTTTCTTCAAAGTAGTTTGCAATCACCATGGCTTAAATGGGAAAATCATCTCATTTCTATTAGATCTTCAAATTCTTGAATAACATTAGTAGGAGGAATAAATGCCAATGCTGGAATCATGTGGACCCAATGGGCAAATTCATGGTCTTGTTCATTTTGGGCCTTTAAACCTTCATTCTGAACCTTTCGCCAAACGTTTTGTGAAAGATGGAAAAAACATCCGGTGTTTACAATTCCAGGAAATTCTTGTTGATAGGCTTGAATGGCACTTAGCTCAAAATCTGTCATTAGTTTCTGTGGTTGAAGACCCAGTTGTAGATTTTTAAATTCTTGAAGCAATTTGATGTATGTGTCACGAGTTTTATTTGGCAGAAGTGTGTAGACCACTGGAATAACTGCATTGATAATAACTGCTGGATAATCAGTTTCATTTTTCTCCATTTACACTCAGCTTTATATGTTCTCTTTAAATCAGACACTCTTTGGGTCTTCCGTGGTATGACAGTGCTAGAGGATTTTTTAACAGTCTTTTTAGGAGCAACGATGTCAGCAGCAGCTCTCACTTTAGTATTAAAATTTTCCACCTTACTCTTTACATTATTGTCACTATTGTAGTAAGCTCTACAAACAGACAGGTTGCTTAAAGTACACTACAACCAATAGTACACTACAGTGTACACCACAACCTGGTCTTGTGACCCCACATGAAACCTCCAAATTTTTCAGTTTGCTGTCCACTCCATCCTATGGGTAGAAATAATACAGCAGCAGGGGTGTCAAACTCATCGATGATGCTGGCTGCATTAAAAAAGTATTTGTGTTACATGCAGTCCACGATGATCTTGGCTTTCTCAATCCACTTTAATGTTCATTTGATATAAAGATTTATATAGATCTGTATATAATTAAGCAGATTACATTTATACCTGTCTCTTCAGTGTCTGAGTGCATTAATTTGAGTAGCACAGTGCACCACAGCTACTAAGCTGCAGTATGAAAATAAGGTGACACACCACACTGCCAGAAAGATCTTTAGTGTTTTAGCATGATGACAAAGATGATAACAAAGAAAAATAAAACAATCTCATGAAGAAAGAAAGAAAGAAAGAAAGAAAGAAAGAAAACAAACTGATTTTGAGTTTTAATTACACTTTATTACTCAGCAACAATTGTTACAAAAAACAAACACAATCTTTACAGTCATAAACCCTCAAAAAAATATTTCAAAAAACACAATTTTCAAAAGTTGGTATTTGAAATTACACACAAAACAAAAGAGTTCCTCATTCCTAGTTGTACAAACTGCTTCATTTATACACCACTGGCTAATGAAACTTTGCAGGCTAAAATTCATTTTATAGAAAGTATAATCAAAAAGCACTCTTGCTTTTCTAAGGCAGTAAACATTTTACCTAGATCAATTTCCTTTTCATTATTGATTTTTCCTTTTCTTGACCTATAGTAGCCATTTTGCCTGACCCAATAAAAAAATTGGCAATCCTGCTATTACTCTTAATTTTCCTTCAATCAGGCACTCCACAAATAAATACAAATTCATTAAAATACAAATACAAAGCATTAGAAATAGAATTAAGAACAGTTAAAAGTAGCCAAATCCTAAAACAAAACAGAAAACAATGAAAGCACGTCTCTCTTTCAGAACACAAAGGACACGCATCACAAACTCGAGAATCAATGAGACACACAATTGAGTTTACAGCGGTGATCCCATGCAGGATCCTCCACTGCAGATCACCAGTCCTCTTATTCAGTGGTGGTCTGTACAGACTGCCCCAAACTCGGCTGTAATTCCCTAGCCCCCCCAGTCTGTCCCTCCAGGGTGTGTCCAGAGACTTCTTGAGCCGACTTTGATGTCTCACCTGGGCACACAGTTTATAAAGTTCTTTCCTTTCTGGAGCATCCAGGTCAAGTGCTTTGAAATCCAGTGTTGCTTCCTGTATTACATTTTGAGTTTGGAATCTTGAAATAACTACAAGGGTTGGAAATGCACAAAGTGGTTCAGGAGTGTCCATTTTTTAAAATAGTTTTTTAGCATTTCTCTAACAACAACAACAACAACATTTATTTATATAGCACATTTTCATACAAAAAGTAGCTCAAAGTGCTTTACATAATGAAGAAAAGAAGAATAAAAGACAAATAAGAAATTAAAATAAGACAACATTAGTTAACATAGAAAGGAGTAAGGTCCGATGGCCAGGGTGGACAGAAAAAACAAAAAAAAACTCCAGAAGGCTGGAGAAAAAAATAAAATCTGTAGGGGTTCCAGGCCACGAGACCACCCAGTCCCCTTTGGGCATTCTACCTAACATAAATGAAATAGTCCTCTTTGTAGTTAGGGTTCTCACGGAGTCACTTGATGCTGATGGTTATACAGACTTCTGGCTTTTAATCCATCCATCATTGTTGGAACATCATGGTGCTTTGGGTAGATGGTGGTGGCACAAGCCACCACCAATAGGACACCGGAAAAGAAAACAGAAGAGAGAGTAGGGGTTAGTACAGATTTTGAATGAATAGTTATTATAATGAATTGGATATACAGAGTATCAGGATTAAATTACAGTGAAGTTATGAGAAGGCCATGTTACAGTGATGTGTTTTCAGTAGTTTTTTAAAGTGCTCCACTGTATTAGCCTGGCGAATTCCTACTGGCAGGCTATTCCAGATTTTAGGTGCATAACAGCAGAAGGCCGCCTCACCACTTCTTTTAAGTTTTGCTCTTGGAATTCTAAGGAGACACTCAGTTGAGGATCTGAGGTTGCGATTTGGAATATAAGGTGTCAGACATTCCGATATATAAGACGGGGCGAGATTATTTAAAGCTTTATAAACCATAAGCAGAATTTTAAAGTCAATTCTGAATGACACAGGTAACCAGTGTAGTGACATCAAAACTGGAGAAATGTGTTCGGATTTTCTTTTCCTGGTAAGGATTCTAGCAGCTGCATTCTGCACTAACTGCAAACGATTGATGTCTTTTTTGGGTAGTCCTGAGAGGAGTGCGTTACAGTAATCTAGCCGACTAAAGACAAACGCATGAACTAATTTCTCTGCATCTTTCGATGATATAAGAGGTCTAACTTTTGCTATGTTCCTCAGGTGAAAAAATGCTGTCCTAGTGATTTTATTAATATGCGATTTAAAATTCAGATTACAATCAACGGTTACCCCTAAGCTTTTTACCTCCGATTTGACTTTTAATCCTAATGCATCCAGTTTATTTCTAATAGCCTCATTGTATCCATTATTGCCAATCACTAAGATTTCGGTTTTTTCTTTATTTAATTTGAGAAAGTTACTATTCATCCATTCTGAGATACAGGTTAGACATTGTGTTAGCGAATCAAGAGATTTGGGGTCATCAGGTGCTATTGATAAATACAGCTGTGTGTCATCAGCATAGCTGTGGTAGCTCACGTTATGTCCCGAGATAATCTGACCTAATGGAAGCATGTAGATTGTGGGAGGCCTGAAATTATTAGTCTTAAAATTTTTTGAGCAGTACATAGGCAGCACAGCTTCAAATTCGCCGCCACCCTGGTTGTAGTTATCCAGCCATTCTGTGTATCCTTAACCAGATGCTTGACTTGTAATATCACAGCATTCAATATCCATTGTTGCATGGACAAAGAATCTACTGGGAGGTAACTGGGAGTATGGGCATTTGTCAGGCCCAGTACAGTGTGAGAGAATCTTCCTTAGGGCTTACTTTCAATTGTTCCAGTTAATCCAAAAATATGTAAAACATGTTTTAAAATGAGAATCAAGACACGAACGATTGTTAAAATGCCTGTGAGAACTTTTGGTCTGTATAGATGGCAGGATTGCAGTACATAAAACTAGAGAATGATCGGAGAACCATATAGGAACAATAACACAGGAGGTAAATAGACTAAAATAGTGGCTAAAAGTATAAAACCAGTCAAGCCTGGCAAGGAAGAGAGTGTCACCTCGCACCTGCACTCAGGTGTACTGTTTGAGTGCCCGTTCAAAGCCCCCCACACGTAACTCTCTGGCTGTCTGCGGGTGAGGCTTGGCGTGATTCCTATCCAGCACATCGTTTTCAGTGCAGGTGAAATTGCCCCCTAAAAAACATACATAATCATCTGAATCACAGTCATTAAGTACCTGAATAAGTTCTTCAAAAAAGTGCACTGTCTCCCTGCCTGTTATCGGAGTGTAAACGTTAATAAAAAACAACTTTCACTTGCCCAAAGCCACCATAACCTTAATTAGTTGCCCTTTAATGCCTTCAGTGACAGACACGGAGGTTAGGGACAAGTGCTTAGAGAGGGCGATTACTACGCCTGCACTGTGTGATGACCTATGGCTAAAAACACATATTGCCCCCTCTGTAAATGACCGCAAATCATTCCATACGTAGGGGACGTAACGATGTACAATACCGGAAGTGTGAAGAAACTGTGAGGAAATAATGGAAGACAAACTCTATCTCTAAATCAGTAATCTTTAAAATTGTTGTACCCTTGGTGAGCGGAGAAAGGTACTCAATTGATTATATGTTATTTCATTTATTCTGTTTCTTTGTAAAATGTTCAAAAATGTATGTTTATATTCTTTGTTTGTAGTTTTCAAAGTGCTCGTGATGGTATAAGAACATTAATAAAGAATGTAACGTTTAAAAGTGAATAAAGATAAAGGCACCAGTCTGAGACTCCCTGTGTGTCGATTCAGTTAAATCAAGGGCTGCTACACCCCAACATTTCATCCACTCCAGTTCCACATCCGCAGTGCTGTGGGTTTCCTGCGGGTAAGCGACTGATAGGTGCCTTAATTTCAAGAAATCACAGACCTGGGCGATTTTATCATGGCTTCTACAGCTATTAACATTTAGACTCCCAATATTGAAATTACTCAATTTGGAATTTCTGGCAATAAAACAAACAGCAAATGAAATGTGAAAATATGCAGAGAAAGTATTCATTTTACACATCTGAAGTTTGAGACGCTGCACATAACGTTTTTTTAACCTCCACCCCTTTTTATCAGAAAAGCACTCAGTCCCTGATCCTTCTTTCAGCAGTTTTTTGACAGAGAAAATAAACATTGGAACGGCAGGAAAAAATTCTTGCACAAATACTTCTCTCTTGCCCTTCATCTCTGCCAGAAAGGCTCTAATCCATGCCAAAATATAACCCTCTGTGATGTTGTTAGTGTCGTCAAAGGTTAAAGACGCATCCTGCAAGTCTCCCTCTTCCCTGCTATTGAAAAACAAACAAGTGTTCTGCATCCTGCTTAGCGGACGTCTCCGTCACACTGTGCTTCTTAGACATGGCCTGCTCTTCAGTGTTTCAAGCCCTTTTCATAGCTTTCAGGACCTTAAAATCGCCACCCTGTTCTACAAGTTGCATTTCTGTATCTCCCCATATGCTCTCAATCATTAATTCATTTTCAGTCTCACTTATGGCTGTAGCTACGCTGTCCTTCCTTTTAATGTTGCTGTCATCTTCTCTAATAACTTCATCCCCATCTCCATTTACATTCTCGCTATATATAGCACTCTGATCAGTTTCATTTTGAAACATTAGACATTGCCCCAGGTTCGGTCTCTTGTGAATTATCAATCCATCCATCCATTTTCCAACCCACTATATCCTAACTACAGGGTCATGGGGGTCTGCTGGACCAATCCCAGCCAACACAGGGCACAAGGCAGGAAACAAACCCTGGGCAGGGTGCCAGCCCACTGCAGGGCCTCTTGTGAATTAGATTCATTTTTTTTCTTCACCTCCTGTTACAGCTCTTTCTCCCTCAGGATCAGGGGCGACACTCCTGTAGCTGTGAATGATGTGTCTAGTGCTACCACATTTAAAACATTTTATAGGGTCCGAAGAAACAAAGATAACATATTTGCAGTCATCGATTTTAAACTTCATTTCTACGTTCATTTCTTCATTTAATGTATTTCATTTGGAATCATTAAGACTTGTCTCCTTAAAGATTCAACGTGTTTCAACTGAGGAGCTTTGCACCCAATTGAGATTCATTGTATAGGAGAGACTACCTGTCCGTAATAAGAAAGAAAATTAGAAATACGGGGCACTCTTAAAATCTCTCTGTATATTACTATATATATAAATTTATACATGCCTCCTACACCCAGAACCAATATATTATATAAAAGTAAACACATAAGTTAAAAACATAAAGCAAGGATTTTAATGGGTTATGAGGAAAATCATTTGAAAATTATTTACTGAAAGTGCAATTCCATATACCACAGTTTGCTTCAAAACAGCTTCTGCCTTGCTTGATAAATGTCCATTCGCTGGAATATTCATCATGAAATTTACACTTACGTTTTGGCATCTTGGCATGGATGGATTGGTTTTTAAGTTAGAAAAAAGTAGTAACAACACACTTTGTTGCCAGTCACTGTATGTGGCAATGCTGATCCAGAACTGCACAGCAGCGTGGCTGGAGAGCAAAACGGTAAGAGTGTCACCGTCCTCAGCCAACCATAGCAACTAAACAATCTACAAACAGGCAGCAAACACTCGTTTCCTCGTTACATTTGGGCTATTTTCATCAAGAGAATCTGAGAAAAGAAAGTAGAATTACTTATAAAGTTACAACTAAGTACCGTAAGAAGGTAGTAAAAATATATGTTTATTACAAAATTTGAAAATGAACTAAATATGGGACATTTGGGTGTCCCTGAAAGGTCAGTACGGGACAGGGGGCAAAATGATCAAATATTGGACATGTCCTATATATAAGGGACATCGGGCAACCCTAGGCAAGAGGATTTACAGGAGTCAGACTGTCTTTAATAATAACTCCATTCTCAACTAAACAATTTACGAGGTCAGTTGCAGCAACAAACACCACCACTGCACTGCTCATTCGTGAGGCTGAACGGATATTTTTGTATCCAATCACGTTACCAACAGGCAAAACACACTCCTCTTTAGAGCAGGACTCATGCATCAGTTTTACATCATGCCGTTTCATGAGCTTTTGGAAGTCATCATTCCGAAGAGGGGCAACTGCCAGAGGATGCCATATTGACCACCCTCAGTGTACACTAACCATCAGAAAAGCAATGTTAAAAGGGACAGGAAAAAATTTAGGAAAATACAGTAAAGACGGACAAACCCACTCACTCTCTCAGTCCTCTCACAAAGCTCTGCCCATTCACCACTCTTGCAAGAAAGAAAGAAAGAAAGAAAGAAAGAAAGAAAGAAAGAAAGAAAGAAAGAAAGAAAGAAAGAAAGAAAGAAAGGCACAATGTGATAGATAGATAGATAGATAGATAGATAGATAGATAGATAGATAGATAGATAGATAGATAGATAGATAGATAGATAGATAGATAGATAGATAGATAGATAGATAGATAGATGCCACCCCGCTCATTTTTTAAAGTTACACAGGTGTCAGGGCTGCTCACCCATCAGCAGTATTGACCGGTCTGTCCTGTCTATGATTTTGAGAACCGATTTTAAGCTTCTCGACCCATACATGCTTGCATTGTGATGTCAGATAATAATAATAATGATAACTCTTTACAAAGAATGCTCAGGGATCTTTAATGACCACAGAGATCCAGGACCTCAGTTTTACATCTCATTTGAAGGATGGTGTCAATTTTATGGCATAATTTCCTAGTCCCCGCTCTGCAGCATTGGTATCCACATTCAGACCACAGGTTAAGTGCCCCGTACTGACCTCACAAACACCTCTTACAGCAGCACCCCAAGCTTTTCCTAGATGGTCTCCCATCCAAGTTATGGCCAGGCCCAAACATGCTTAGCATCAGGTGGTTGACCTGTTCTGAAGTGCAGCTGGTATTCATAATACCAAATAGCCATTTCTGACCGTATAAAGCCCGGTCAGCCTGAGGTGATTTAGGAATACAGATGTTTTGCTCTGTCAATGGAGTTGGCTGTTTGCTGTGTAGTACATAATGCTGTTCACATGTCTGCGTGGGTTTCCACCCACATTCCAAAGACATGCAGGTTAGGTGCATTGGTGATCCTAAATTGTCCCTAGTGTGTGCTTGGTGTGTGTGTGTGTGTGTGCCCTGCAGTGGGCTGGCACCCTGCCCGGGGTTTGTTTCCTGCCTTGTGCCCTGTGTTGGCTGGGATTGGCTCCAGCAGACCCCCATGACCCTGTAGTTAGGATATAGTGGGTTGGATAATGGATGGATGGATGGTAACATGAAACACCAAAAAGCATTGAAAGGTGAAAAAAGAAAGAAGAAGAGAAAAGAGGGAACAGTTCATTGGAAATATGTGTTTTATTTATTTATATTTTGTCTTTTTCAACTGTGAGAATCTTACGAGAAATGTGGCGAAAGTACATAATGAAACAAAAGCTGGGTCTGTTACTAATAGTAGAGGTGTAGTAAGAACACCTGAGTGAGCCCATTACCAAAAGAAACTGACAAAAGGCTGTGCAGCGTACAGGAAAACACCCCAAAACTGCTTAGACTCCACTGTAACTCACCAACATTTAGCAAGTTCATTAATTCTAGTGCTGCAGTGGGTTGGCACCCTGCCCAGGATTGGTTCCTGCCTTGTGCCCTGTGTTGGCTGGGATTGGCACAGCAGGTAGCGTTGCTGCCTCGCAGTTAGGAGACCCGGGTTCACTTCCCGGATCCTCCCTGCGTGGATTTTGCATGTTCTCCCCGTGTCTGTGTGAGTTTCTTCCCACAGTCCAAAGACATGCAGGTTAGGTGCATTGGCAATTCTAAATTGTCCCTAGAGTGTGCTTGGTGTGTGTGTGTGTGGACCTGTGGTGGGCTGGCGCCCTGCCCGGGGTTTGTTTCCTGCCTTGTGCCCTGTGTTGGCTGGGATTGGCTCCAGCAGACCCCTGTGACCCTGTAGTTAGGATATAGTGGGTTAGATAATGGATGGATAGAATTGCACATATTAAAAATAAAATCACACAAACCTTAACAAAAGAAAAACAAAATAAGTATTACACATGAGATGAATTAGAATATTACAAATTTTTCAGTAATTTCATTTAATGATAGATATAAAATAATATCAGTAATACTTTATACAAAACTAAATTTAATATAATTACAATGAATAAATGATTAAATAAATGTTCAATATAAAATCTTTTTTTAATGTTTTACTTTCTTGCTTTTAGTGAAGCAAATTCATCAATTATTTTATCTAAATTAATTTGTTTTTATCAATTCCTGTTCGATTGATAAAATTGCCTTATTTGACTGTTTTTCCTGAGCAAGTGACGATCTTAAATATGTTTTGATCATTTTTAGTTTAATAAAGCGTCTTTCACCAGAAGCTACAGTAACAGGTAGCATTAGGAATATTCTCAATGCAACTTTGCAAATTTGGATAGGACTGAACTAAACTCTGTTCATGAATCATTTTTAAAAGATCTGAACTTGTAGCTGCTTGTAGCTGGAATTAATATCATTGCCTGATTTTTGAAACTGATTATTTCTGATAAGAATTCTACAGAATGTATATTGTTTGGATTTTAAGGGATAAATCACAAGCTGCTTTTCTTAAATTTTCTGTTTCCATCATCTGTTAAAACTTCGAAATCAGATGAAATCCCATATAGTTTTTCATATCTCCATCTAAGTTGTGATATTAAAATATTTATTACTCCTTTAATTTCTACTGTAAATAAATATTTACCATTATAAGAAACTGATTGCTGAGATTAATCATCTAATTTAATGATTTTTCTTTGATTATTTTCAAAATCTGTAGACAATTCCATTTCTGAAGTCAAATTTTCACTCTTAGAAAAAATATTTTTCCATATGGTGTCTCTCATTTGCTGCAAGGAATTAGATAATCCTTCTATAATATGTGAAGCTTTCATTATAGTTATCATTTTTGATTGTGAAGCTTTGATTATTTTATCAACTTCTTGCAATATTAATTTCCATGTAGATAACGTACATAAGAATTTAATATTTATTTGTTTCAATATGCTTTTAATTTCAGCGCATTGCAATGATTGCTTATTTTTCAAATCAATTAATATCTTATAAACGAGTGTATCGAGTGAAAGCGTCCAATGCAAATTGTCAGTTTGCTTAAGGTATTTGATGAACATTGCAACAATACATTTGGCTTTTTTTTTTTATTTTGCAATTTATTAATTTGCATTTTTCATCAATTTGGTGCCCTTTCCCATTGTTCACCCGGGGCAAGTGCTTTTGTTTGCCACACCCTTGTCTCAGCCCTGCTCTTCACCCACATGAAGGCAGTGGTACAGAGTACCTGAATATGATGTCTGAAGGGAGACGAGCAGCGGGAAGTTCATCATCAGATGTGGGTGTAATGACCAATCATGCGGAAGAGACGGGAATGGCCAAGGCTCAATGTCAATGTCAACTTTATTTATATAGCAAATTTAAAACAACATAGGAATGCTGTGGCCAAAGTGCTTTACAATAATAGAAGAAAAAACATGCAATTAACATAAATAACATAAATAGAAATAAAATAAATGAACATAAATAAAATAAATAATAAATAGAAGTAATGTTACATAATTACAATGAGAAAACCATCAGTATTACTGAAGATCACGGAATGCAAGTGAATAGAAATGAGTCTTTAGTCTTGTTTTAAACAGTTCAGTTGTAGACGACTCCTTTATGTGATGAGGTAAAGAGTTCCACAGGCGAGGAGCAGCAGCTGCCAAAGCCCTGTCTGTCCCCCTTGGTTTTACACTCGGTGCGAGGGACAACAAGAGATAACTGATCACTAGATCTAAGCCCTATAGATGGGTGGTGTAAAGAACACAATTTGGATAAATAGGCAGGAGCAAACCCATGTAAAGATTTAAAAACTACCAACAAGATTCGAAAATCAATTTGAAAACTGACGGGCAGCCAGTGTAAAGAAAATAATATTGGAGAAACAGAATCATACTTTCTTGCCCCACCCAGGAAGCGAGTGGCAGCATTCTGGACCAACTGTAACCTGCGTATCGGAGATTTGCGAATCCCAGAATACAGCAAGTTGCAGTAATCAAGGTGAGAAAAGATAAAAGCATGAGTAGCTATCTCAAGATCCCTAGAAGATAAAAAAGGCTTGATCTTACCTAATAGACGAAGCTGGAAAAAGCAGCTCTTGACTACAGAATTAACTTGTTTCTCAAAAGAGAGGTTACTGTCAAAAAATGTAAGGGGCCGGCTTGTCTGTGCTGGCACCCAGAGCGCCCTGCTTCAGATAACACCTGCAGTCATCCACAAGTCAAGTGGTGCAGACAGTACAGGGTCTCACTGCATTCCATAGAGAGACCCAGACTGTCACTTCACCCAGAGCAGAAGGAAGACCTGGAAAAGGAAGACCAGGTCTCCAAACAGTGTGGAACGTGAGCCTGCTCGCTCACATGTGGTGAAGGGCTTCTCTCCTCAAGAACAGAGAGAAGCGCCAAACTTGGCTGAGTGCAAGGGGCAGCAAAACTTCCCACCCTGCTTCCAAGTCTGCAGGGTGTGGGGGCGACGAAGGGAGCAATGTTGTTATGAGTGCTTTAGCCTGGTCCATGTGCTGTCCGTTTAAGAGGCTGGTAGACACCAAGAGACGGTGTCTCCCCATCCCTTTCCTCTTTTGTCTTTTCAGGGCTGAGCCATGGACCAGGTTAAGTCAACTCCCCATACTGGAGGAGGACAGCCCTCGCGGGACGGGCTTCTTTGCCCCATAAGGCTTAGCTGAGGGAGGGGCAGTGTGACTGATGCCCGGGGCACTTACCCGGCTGGGATGTTTCGATAATGGAAGGATCAGGGGAGAAAGCTTTTTCAGGACATTATCTCCCCCAGATCGATAGAGGGCAGCCCCCTTGGCTTGCAGCAGGGCCATGGTTTTGGAGTATGGAGACTCAACCCTGCCACGGCACTTGGATGCTTACTGAACCCTGTTTGGCAGTACTTCTGCCACACTCACTCACACTGCCAGAAGAATTTTACTGGACACCTGAAGTCCTTCCGGGTATCCTATAAAAGGGGTCAGCTGACACTACTCAATGGCCACAGTCAAAGGGAAGAAGGATGAAGCTGCTGAGGAGAACTGGGGGCAAAAAGGACTGTGCTTTGCTTGTTTGAATTGTGATGGTGTGGGGAGCAAAGAGAAGTGCTTCCCTATCTAAGTAAACATGTGTTGTGTGGCAAATTCGTATCTCCACCTGTCTGTTTCAGGGTTGGGGCGGCTGGTGCATATATATATGTATTGTATGTAGTGAAGAGCAACAAGGCTGATTCCAGGGCTACAGGGGTTGAATTATGAGGAAAGATTAAAAGAGCTGAGCCTTTACAGCAAAAGAAGATTAAGAGGTGACATGACTGAAGTGTTTAAAATTATGAAGGGAATTAGTGCAGTGGATCGAGACTGTTATTTTAAAATGAGTTCATCACAGTTGGAAACTTGTTAAGGGTAAATTTTGCACAAACATTAGGAAGTTTTTCTTTACACAAAGAACGATAGACACTTAGAATAAGCGACCAAATATTGTGGTAGACAGTAAGACTTTAGGGACTTTCAAAACTCGACTTGATGTTATTTTAGAAGAAACAAGTGGATAGGACTGGTGAGCTTTGTTGGGCTGAATGGCCTGTTCTTGTCTAGAGTCTTCTAATGTATATAACTTTCTATCTCTCTGTATGTATTGTGAAGAAAGCAAACGACACAGCATGAAGTTTTGGGGTGTCCATAGTGCTGGGCGGTATACCGGTTTATAATGAAAACCGTTTTTTATTTTTTTTATGATATGGATTTTTCTTATACCGCAACACCGGTTTAAATTGCCTAAACGACATTCAGAACGTGGCGCAGCGGGAAACTGTTCAAGTGGGGACCTTTTTCACTGCTACACCGCTAAACACAGATTTGTTGCACTAGGGCTCTTTTTCACTGCTACACCACCAAATAGTGGGCGGTAGCATAGGTATATGGAGGACTATTTCGGACAAAATTAATTAAATAAATAAATGCGCAAATAAATTAAAGTTCTGTGAAATGTGAAAAATGGACAGAGAGCATTCCGAAACTGAAGCTGACGATAAAGTTGAACATGATGAACAGAAGAACATTTTCCGAAAAAAAGGAGTCACGTCCGTCGCCTGGGGATACTTTAGTTTTAAAAGGTCAGATGTGTAAATACTGTTTCTATACTACTGGATAATACTGCAAGCCAAGTTGTACTTGTTTTTGTACTTGCTAGTGTATGTTTTGCTCGTATTCATCCTGCGATGTGCTGGCGACTCGTTCAGAGATGGGCGCAACTCTGAAGGAATGGCATAATTAAACAAGTATAATAAAGATATTTTAAAAGTTCTGAACACTCCGTCGGCTAAGTTAATAACTAGTTTTAATTTCACAAAGACGTTTATCGTGTGGTGATTGGTAATGTGGAGAAAGAAAAAGGAAAGATAGGAACTGGGGTTTTGGTAGAGAGCAGGAATATCATGAAGTGAATGGATTCTGTGCGGTGATTGCTGCAGGCAACCTGCTCTTAGTGCGGAGGAAGTCAGTTTAAGAAGCGTAGTGATTAACGACTGGGTCGGGGAACACTTAACACAAAGTATTTGATGTGCTGCATTAACTTATGACGGGGTTTGAGAAAATCTAGTAAATTAAACATTGATTTTAGGATGAAGTTTAGTTTACAACATTCTACTTTAATTATAAAATAAACTATGAGAATAAAGTGGAAATGTCAACTTTAATCTTGACATAAGCGTCAACATTGAAGTGGAAATGTCAAGAATAAAGTCAACATGTCGAATTTATTCTAAACATATAGTTTGTTTTTTTCTTCCATGTCCATATTTTTTTTTCTTCACAGTGGCCCTAATGCGCTTCCATAGGGCTATACCACAAACAGCATTATAAATGCAAGTTGCAGTTTTATTATTTATGTATATAGCTTAGCTTGAAGCAAGGTCCATATTAATGCAGTTTGCCTAAATGATGGTACAGTTGGTAAGATGTCATCACCAAATTGCACTTGTTTTATTTTATTTTAATTTGGTGAATAGTCTGTAATGCACCTGGGCTTGAAGCCTTGAAGTAATGGTACAACTATCAGTAATACTATTATGTATTTAATTGTTATTATTTATTAGTTTAAATATTATGCAGTTTAATGGTGGTAAAATTGTTAAAAAGTCACTTTAACGTGTCAGTGGACAGAGATTGTTAACATTAGCAGAAAGTGTAGTTGGTTTACAAAAAATATTTACTACTTATTCATTTTCTAAGACGTGTTCAGTACAATCCAACTTTTGACAAACACCTCTGGATATTTTACTAAGTCTAAATGGTTGAAAATATGTTGTCAAAATCATAGTTTAAGCTTTTGCGTAATTTGTTCAATTAAAAGGTTCTATATTTTGACTGCATCTGTCATGCAATGTGATTCCTTCTCTTTAGTGCCACTCCCTTGAAAACTATCACTTTATGGGGTCATGCAAATCTGTGCTAATACTTGTGTGCACATTAAAATGTCTTTTTGTACAATGTACAATTCTCATAACAGTCGAATAGATTATTCTTAGCCAGTCTACTGCAGTAATTGCAGTGGAAAATGTGGTTAACATCCACTCATGCATGGGGAAAAAAATAACGTCTAATACCGTGAAACCGGCAGAATTTAGAAAAATATCGTGATATACAATTTTGGTCATACCGCCCACCTCTAGGTGTCCACCCCGAATACTGTAAATTAAACAGAGTAACGTCTCCACTATACAAAATTAAGGTCAACATAAGACATAGTATGAAGGGAATGGGGACAATTTATACAAGGGGACAGGAAATTAGAAGGTGGAATGCTGGGAAAACTGTGATGCAGGATGGGAGATTGATGTCATCCTCGCTTGAACTGGAGGGTGGAAGAGAACCCGGAAGTATGGCGGCTTTTTGTTTTGTCCGGGCGTTGTTATGGTGGCGATTCCTCGTTCTGGCTGAGAAAACAAGAAAAGAAAGGTTAGTGCGCCGCCGTTGTCCCTCAGCACGACCTGTCGCGATGCGGCCCGAGTCCTTAAACTGCTCCCCATGCGCTCATGCGTGACAATATATATATATAATATATATATATATATATATATATGTGTATGTTTATATATATATATATATATATCTATACATATTAATAAAAGGCAAAGCCCTCACTGACTCACTGACTGACTGACTGACTGACTGACTGACTGACTCATCACTAATTCTCGAACTTCCCGTGTAGGTGGAAGGCTGAAATTTGGCAGGCTCACTCCTTACAGCTTACTTACAAAAGTTAGGCAGGTTTCATTTCGAAATTCTACACGTAATGGTCATAACTGGAACATGTTTTTTGTCCATATACTCTAATGGAGTAGGCGGAGTCACGTATTGCGTCATCACGCCTCCTACGTAATCACGTGAACTAAAAACAAGGAAGAGATTTACAGCACGAGTCAAATGCGGGAACGAAGGTAAATGACATTAATTTTTGAGTGTCTTTTAATACTGTGTAAGCATACATATTAACACATGTGCAATTAAACGTGTGCATTTATGGGGTGATTTTTCAGGCTTAAAAGCTCACGTTTTACTAAAAAGGTAAATGCAAAACAATTTTCAATCATTCTATGATCTGCTTCTCACAACTGAAGGCACCGTGGCTGATGTTACGTCACTTGCTGGCCAACTATAAGCGTTACCTGGTAGGTAACCAATCACTCACTTCACTCCCTTACGGGAATCAAACCTCTGAGGTTTTCTTTTGTTCTTAATTAAAATTTAAAAGCAATACTTCACTGCTGCTAAGCCCCTCTAGCGCTGACGTCTGAGGTTCGATTACCGTAAGCAAGTGCAGTGAGTGTGTACGCCTGATGAGCCAAGAATAAGGGGGAAAGACGTGTCGCGTACTCTTTGCATTATTTGACAGTAAACTATTTTCAAACATTCTATGATCTGCTTCTCACAACTGAAGGCAACCTTGGCTGATGTTACCTAACTTGCTGGCCAACCAAAAGCGTTAACTGGTAGGTAACCAGCCACTCACTTCACTCCCTTACGGGAATCGAACCTCGGATGTCAGCGCTACAGGCAAAGCCCCTAAAATTGCGCCACGGCGTGTGGTTCGTTTATTTGACAACATGTAGATCGGGGTAATTACATTCACGGCATTTGTAGTCTGATTCACAATCTGATTGTATGGGTGGTTACCTACCAGGTAACGCTTATAGTTGGCCACCAAGTCAGGTCGAAGTGATCACTCGAGTGAAGGCAGCTTCACAAAAAAACAGATCCTTAACAAACTGTTATTAGTATATTTTCCCTCAATTTAAAAAGGTTTTGTTTTCTTCTTAATAAAAATTTAACAGCGGTACTTTGCCGGTGCGAAGCGCGTGGATTTGACCGACTGACACATACAGACATATTCATGAGTGCAGGTACTTCGGAAAGAAAGCACCGTGTAAACCTAAAGTTTAAATTAAGTTCATAGACCTACAAAAGGTTGCCATTCATTTCAGGCAAGATTGCTTTTCTCATGTACAACTATACGTTGTATTCTCAAGAGTGTGCTTGCACGGCTTCGGATATAGATATATATATATATATATATATATATGTATGTATGTGTATATATAAATATGTAAGCTTATAAGTACTGCCTTACTTCTCTTTAAGAAAGGAAGATGTAATGATACTTGATTTAAACGATTCCATGTCTTGGTGGTTTGCGTAGCTTATTGTCAATATCTTTACACCTTTTTTTAAGACTTATTGACTGAAACGGGCTTTCACGAAAAAAGTTAGGGCTTTGCTACAGGATACACCCTCCACAAGTTAAGCAAGTAAAAATAAAATATATATTTCTGTTTAATTTAAACCTTTTAAGTTCGTATGCATAGCCCCATTTGGCTGTTTAATTTTTTTTTTTCTTTCTTCAGTAATATTTAATCTCCTTAAAGAAAAAGAACATATCCATTTTACTTTTTTTGTATCTCTTTAGTAATATTTTAGTGTAAAAGGATAACCAGTATTTAAACCTTTTATGTTACTTTATAAATTTATTTTATACAATGTTGAAAAATTAATAAGAAAGCTACATATTTTGGCAGCTGCTGCTTTAATTTTCAATGAAATGAAAAAAGCTCTCCAAGAGAAAACGTTAATGAAGAAGAAACAGTTTGCACTATCTAAAAAGAAGAAACCCTCATTTATAAAAGTTTGCTGCAGATGACTTAACTGAAACTATGTGTATAATACATATTTATCTATTTGACTTATGCCTTTATTCCAGCAACGTGCAACATCTGAGGTACAATTTGTTACATTACTTTTGTTTTTTTGCAGCACAGGCAGGTGAAGTGACTTCCTCAGGGTCACACAGTGGTGTCAGTACCAGGATTTGAACTGACAAGCTCCGGGTTTGCTGAAATATTACTGAAGAAAGAAAAAAAACGAAAACGGGCAAATAGGGCTATGCATACAAATGTCCATCCATCCATTGTCCAACCCGCTATATCCTAAATGCAGGAGCCAATAAGTAGATATGTATATATACAGTATATATATATATATATATATATATATATATATATATTATATATAATATATATATATATATGTGTGTGTGTGTGTGAATGTATGTATGTATATATGTATGTCTATATTTATATCTATATATATATATATGTAGATATGTAAATCTGTATATGTATATATATATATATGTATATGTGGATGTGTATATATATATATATGTATATGTATATATATGTATATGTAGATATGTGTATATGTAGATATGTATATATATGTATATATGTTTATGTATATATATAGTTCTGCGGTGGGTTGGCACCCTGCCCAGGATTGATTCCCTGCCTTGTGCCCTGTGTTGGCTGGGATTGGCTCCAGCAGACCCCCGTGACCCTGTGTTCGGATTCAGCGGGTTGGAAAATGGATGGATGGATATATATAGTTACATAACCTCTTTAAAACACTACTTCTCCGCTGCGAAGCACGGGTATTTTGCTATATATATATATATATATATATATATATATATATATATATATATATATATGACAGCAACACTCATAACAATGACAACACATTTACATATATATATATACAGATATGTATATATATATGTCAGTCTATCTATGTATGTATGTCTAGATATATATATATATATATATATATATATATATATATATATATATATATGTAGATATGTATATATATGTGTATATATATGTAGATGTGTATATATGTAGATATGTAAATATTTCTGTATGTATATGTGTCTGTGTGTGTGTATATATATATATATATATATATATATATATATATATATATGTGTGTGTGTGTGTGTGTGTATGTATATGTGTGTGTTTATGTATGTGTGTATATATATGTTAATATGTGTATATATATATATATATATATATGTATGAATGGAAGAGAAGGTCTGTGATACGGTTTGCATATTTGCAGTTGGAGATCCACGAAGGGAGAAAAAAAAAAATGAATCACGTATCATAAAATAGTTTTATTCCTGAGCTTTCAACCCCTATCAGGGGTCTTCATCAGAGGATAATGCTTAGACTTACAAGAATCAAGTGGGGATTGTATAGATTAATCATTGTTTATATGTCCTTCTTAAGTTGGCATATGCTGGGTTTATGTCCAAGTGTCTGTTGATGGCATTTTCATCTGATAGCCAAGACTCGGCCAACTCTCTGGCGCTTTTTGTACTGGCCTTAAATTTTACTTTTACGTTGTCCCAGTTGAATGTATGTCCTGTCGATTTAGTATGTGCGTATATCAAAGATAGTGCGTCCTTTCTTCTGACGGCGTTGCGATGTTCCTGTACACGTGTTGAGATTTTTTTTGACGTTTGTCCTATGTATACAGCTGAGCAAGAATTGCATGGAATACTATAAACTGCGTTTCGTGTTTCGGCTGTCGATTTTCTTGTTTTTAACGGAGCTGCCTGAAAACCCTATTTAAACGAGTCCACACGCATTGTAATACCAAGGAAACAAAAATTAATGAGAGACTCTATCTGTTTCAACTTTTCACTTCGAACGGATACTCAAAATCATTCATTAATCGGAGTCTACACAGCAGACGCCAAAGGAATCAGCATACAATCGACGTAAATCAGAACCCCCACCCCACCTGGCATTCACTCCTGTATCACCATAATGTGTCAGAAGGCACGGCACGCACCCTGACCAAGTGGGGCATCAGAATAGCACATAAACCCACGAACAATCTGTGCATGGTCCTGTTTAATGCTAAAAACAAGAAATCGACAGCCGAAACACGAAACGCAGTTTATAGTATTCCATGCAATTCTTGCTCAGCTGTATACAGTAATCCCTCCTCCATCGCGGGGGTTGCGTTCCAGAGCCACCCGCGAAATAAGAAAATCCGCGAAGTAGAAACCATATGTTTATATGGTTATTTTTATATTGTCATGCTTGGGTCACAGATTTGCACAGAAACACAGGAGGTTGTAGAGAGACAGGAACGTTATTCAAACACTGCAAACAAACATTTGTCTCTTTTTCAAAAGTTTAAACTGTGCTCCATGACAAGACAGAGATGACAGTTCTGTCTCACAATTAAAAGAATGCAAACATATCTTCCTCTTCAAAGGAGTGCTTGTCAGGAGCAGATCATGTCACAGAGATAGAGAAAAGCAAACAGATCAATAGGGCTGTTTTTCTTTTAAGTATGTGAAGCACCGCGGCACAAAGCTGTTGAAGGCGGCAGCTCACACCCCCTCCGTCAGGAGCAGACAAAGTGAGACAGAGTTTGTTTTTCAATCAAAAATCAATACGTGCCCTTCGAGCTTTTAAGTATGCGAAGCTCCGTGCAGCATGTCGTTTCAGGAAGCAGCTGCACAAAAGATCACAACGTGAAGATAATCTTTCAGCATTTTTAGACGAGTGTCCGTATCGTCTAGGTGTGCAAACGGCCCCCCTGCTCAATCCCCCTACGTCAGGATCAGAGAAAGTCAGCGCAAAAGAAAGAGAAAAGTAAGCCGGGTAGCTTCTCAGCCATCTGCCAATAGCGTCCCTTGTATGAAATCAACTGGGCAAACCAACTGAGGAAGCATGTACCAGAAATTAAAAGACCCATTGTCCGCAGAAACCCACAAAGCAGCGAAAAATCCGCGATATATATTTAAATATGCTTACATATAAAATCCACGATGGAGTGAAGCCGCGAAAGGCGAAGCGCGATATAGCGAGGGATTACTGTACATAGGACAAACGTCAAAAAAAATCTCAACACGTGTACAGGAACATCGCAACACCGTCAGAAGAAAGGACGCACTATCTTTGATATATGCACATACTAAATCGACAGGACACACATTCAACTGGGACAACGTAAAAGTAAAATTTAAGGCCAGTACAAAAAGCGCCAGAGAGTTGGCCGAGTCTTGGCTATCAGATGAAAACGCCATCAACAGACACTTGGACATAAACCCAGCATATGCCAACTTAAGAAGGACATATACACATTAATTAAACTATACAACCCCCCCCCCCCCAACTTGATCATACTGACTTAGTCACCTCCACCCACCCCCACCCCCATCCCCCCCCATACTGAATGTGTTGCTATATATTGCCTTTGATTCTTGTAAGTCTAAGCATTATCCTCTGATGAAGACCCCTGATAGGGGTTGAAAGCTCAGGAATAAAACTATTTTATGATACGTGATTCGTTTTTTTTTTTTTCTCCCTTCGTGGATCTCCAACTGCAAATATATATATATATATATATATATATGTGGATGTGTATATGTATATATATATGTAGATATGTGTATATGTAGATATATATATATATATGTATATGTATATATATGTTTATGTGTGTGTGTGTGTGTGTGTGTATTATATATATAAAAGACAGCAACACTCATAACAATGACAACACAATTACATTGACAATCATGTTACGTTATTTTTAAAATGTTTCCTTTTTTTTTCATAACCTCTTTAACACACTGCTTCTCCGCTGCGAAGCGCGGGTATTTTGCTAGTATATATATATATATATATATATATATATATATATATATATATATATATATATATTGTCACAAGAACGACACAAAAACATCGTAAAGGTTTGGGACAGCCACCCGTATAATGTACCTTGGCTGCAAAAGGAATTTGAAATAATTGTGAGATACTCACAAGACTGAGTCCAAAACAGAACTGAAGCCGTGAAGGCAAGATAGTGGCTTTAAAGGGCAGTGTAGGAAGTGATGTTATCGGGACCGGAAGTGACTTCATCAATAGTGCCGGACCCAGCAGAGTTGTCTTCTTTGGGGCATTAGTGACATCATCAGAGGTGTTGGAAACGTGCGGGATTTCCAGAGAATTGTCTGCAAAGGATTGAGAAAGACACTTAGTGCACCTTGCCGCCCCCTGGTGTGGTGTGAAATTACTATTACTCAGGCCCTTTAGCCGTCTCCTACTCGTATGTGTGTGACAGGTAGCCCAGACCCATTGGGTCAGGTGTCTCTGACTGAGACGTCGTGAACTTGAGAGAGGCATGGAGAGAGCCCATATGATGAATGAGTGAAAACTTACTAGGTTGAAGGTTAAGAAAGCACCTGGTGACCCACGGATTCAACTCCTTGTGCAGGGTCATCCATTTTAAGGGTGCATGATCCATAACAAGAGTAAGAGGTAGTATCTCAACTGTGTAATTGCCGATTTAATAGCGAGGGCTTCTATTTCCACCGCCGTATACATGGTCTCTCGATCCAACAGTTTCCAGCTCAGGAACATAACGGGGTGTTCAACACCATCGAATAAAAAGGAAGTGAAAAATCAAGCACTTTCAATATTGGTGCTGACATCACGACCTGTTTTAAGTCACCAAATGCAGCCTCTGTCATATTAGTCCATACCACAATGTTAGGTGCCCTCTTCTTTGTTAAATCACTAAAGGGCGCAGCTCTCTCCAAAAACCGAGGTACAAACCAACGGTAATCCCTGGCTAAACCGAGAAATACTTGGACTTGCTGCTTAGTTCGCGGATGGGGCCATTTCAGAATGACATCTATTTTTGACCAAGGTGGCTTTATGGTACCTCGGCCCACCAGGTAGCTAAATAGTTGGCCTCTTTTAACTCAAAAAACACCAAAAATCCATAATACGGCTTGGACCTGCTGTAGGTGTTCATTCCTTGTGCTGGAATAAATGACGAAGCTGGAAAGTTGCAGGTGCCCCGTGTAACCCAAATGGAAGGATACAATACTGCCAGTGTGCACTAGGGGTGCTTGACCTTTGTGGAGTCCGTTAAAGGAACCTGCCAGTACCCCTTCGTCATGTCAAGTGTGTTCATATAATTTGCCCGACCAAGCCTGTCAAGGAGGTCATCCACTCGAGGCATTGGATAAGCATTGAATTGGGAGATTTGATTAATTCGACATAAGTCATTGCAAAACCTCAGACTTCCATCAGGGTTACTAACTAAGACTATTGGACTGGACCACGGACTATGACTCTCCTCTATAACTCCTAAGTCCAGCATGCACTTGATTTCAAGCTCCATTTCTACATTGTTTGCCTCGGGAAGATGATAGGGGCACTCATGGACTATTACCCTGGGTTCTGTCACAATGTCGTGGGCGATCAGAGAGGTCCTTCCCAGTTTTTCATCTACTGCCTCTGGGACAGACAAGATAACTGATTCGAACTCCCGTCTCAGTCTCGATTTTAATTCTATACCAAAGTTAAGTATGTTGGTCTGAGCAAAGAATGAACGGTGCTGATTGGATGAGGGAACGGGATCCCTTTCCTTCCACGGTTTCAGTAAGTTCACATCACAGATCCATTTGCTCGGCCGATGATTTGGTTGTTTCACCATCGATGAGTCCTTTCCTCTCCTTAACTTCGTAGGGGCCTTGCCAATGGGCTAGGAATTTAGAATGGAAGGTGGGGACTAACACCATGACACAATCCCCAGGATGGAATTCTCAGAGAGTTGTGCCACAATTATAATAGTGGGCCTGTGCTGCTTGTGCCTCCTCCATGTGACTTTTTAGTATAGGTCGAATTTTCCCCAAATCTATCGCGTAACTGCACAATATACTCCAATATATTAGTAAAGGAAAGAGCCTCTGCTTCCAATAACTTCTTTCAAAATATCCAATATACCGCGGGGTTGTAAAAAGGGTGAGAACCCCGTAGAGGCTTGTGGGACTTCCCAGTAGGCAAAGAGAATGAGGGGGAGGGGCTGATCCCAATTCCTCCCATCCCCGCTGACCACCTTACGAAGCATTTGCTTAAGAGTCTGATTAAACCTCTCAACTAGACCGTCAGTTTGAGGATGATACACTGCGGTCTTTAAGTGTTCTATTTTAAGTAACTTGGCTGTCTCCTTGAATGTCTCTGTGGTTAAAGGCATCCCTTGATCCGTAAGAACTTCCTTATGGATGCCGAGTCATGCAAAAACCCCTACAAGTTTCCATGCGATAACCTTAGATGTAGCTGAACACAAAGGAACATCTTCTGGATATCGGGTTGCATAATCTACAAAAACTAATATATATTTGTGACCTTGGGCTGAGGTCTCCAGGGGTTCTACTATATCGACCCCAATCCTTTCAAAAGGGACATCAGTCAATGGAAGGGGAACAAGAGGAGCACAGCCCCTCCTAGGAATTTGTTGTAAAAAAGATAAAAAATAAAATATATAATATATAAAATGATATGTAATAAAATAAAAAATAAAAGATGTTGGACAAAAGATACAAAAATGGTGAATCTCCTCATTAATTCCCGCCAAAAGAATCGGAGCTTAATACACTCTAAAGTTTTTTCAGTGCCCAAATGGCCTCCTAGGAGGTGGGGGTGCGCCAATTCACAGACCTGCCGCCTGTGGGTTCATGTGATTAACAACAGCTTCCGCACCTCCCCCTCATGCTCTGCGACCCAATATAATAGATCATTCTCTATCACAAAGTGAAGACCCTGTGGCATGGGCTGATGAGTGAGTTGGCCATTGACTAGCACGACTGCATTCTCAGCAAATTTTAGGGAGTTGTTGTTCCATTGCTGTCTCTTTGAATTGAAATTGAATCTCAGAGAGACGGTCCGGTCTGACCTCAAGGGATGGGGATTGATCCCGACTGGTCGAGGCACTGGGTGATGTTGTTTCCACCTGCAATGGTCCAGGAACCTGCCAATCTGCCTCTTAGTTTTCCGTAGTGCTCTCCGCCGGCTGAGTATATGGCATGGAGACAGCTTGAGATGAATCATTCCCATCTATTATAAGGCCTAAATTTGGTCTTGGAGTAGTCAGTACTATACTGCATTTATTGTTAGACCAGTCCTGCCCAAGAATCACAGCAAAAGGTGGTTTAGGGAGGACTGCTATGGGGAATTTTCTCATTGATCCTTCTTGGCTGATGAAACATAGGGCGGCTTTATATTGTCAGATTTCTCCATGTATACAAGTTATACTGGTCTTTATTTTTATCCACTGTTGCGGTAGTACATATCAGCGATCAACAATGAATATGTTGCTGCCAGAAATAAAGAGGGCTTCAACTTTAAACCCAGTAACAATTACTACCCCGACATGGGACACCATCAGGGGGTTTGAAAGTGCACATAACCCTCCTCTCTCTCTCCACCTGCAACCCTCCTTATTCCAGAGTAAGTTTCATGCCCAGGGATCTGGGGACTCCGATACAAGCTCTGGTTTGTACAGAAAAGGCAGATTGTATGGGACATAGTCCCCATGCTGTCCGCTAAAGGATGGTTCTGCTCTCCCAGATTGGAAGGCTGTCTTGGATATTTCAACGAGCTTGATTAGCTTGTCCATGTTTCGGAAGCCTCCCCAGACCAGCTGGGTGAAATATTCAGGAATATTCTCTAAAAAGAGAAAACAGTCAACTTGCTGGACTATCTGAAAAGTGGAGTTCTCAAATGGCCTTAGCCATGATGCCACTATTTCTCAGAGAGCAAAGACTTGCCTCTGGGTCAACCGCTCTGGGTCAGATTTCCAGTCTTTTAACTTTTCCACCTGTTGGCCTGGGTATGCCCTACATTTAGCTGGGACCATGACCCCAGTGGGGAGACATGCTCTCTCCTCCGAAAGAGCATAGTACATCCCCGTCACTTCCTCTGTGGGAACTAGCCCATTTCTGTGTGTCTCTTCCACACTCTCCTTTTGTCTTTTTATTGGCCCGGTTAAATATATTGGATAAATATACGCGGAAACTCTGCCCTGGCACTCTCCCACCTGGTTATGCCTCAGGTCCGGTCCTGGTTTCTTCTGGGCTTTATTCATTCTGCCGACTACACCACAAGAACGACACAAACACATCTTAAAAGTTTGGGAAATCCACCCGTGTAATGTGCCTTGGCTGCAAAAGGGTTTTGAAATAATTGTGAGATTAGTTCAAAATTAGTTCAAAACAGAACAGAAGATGTGGAGGCAAGATGATGGCTTTAAAGGCCAGTGTAGGAAGTGATTTCATCTGGACCGGAAGTGACATCATTGATAGCGCAGGACAAGGAAGTGATGTCTTTGGGGGGCTGGAAGTGACATCATCAGAGGAGCCGGAATCGGAAGTGTTGTCATCAGAGACGACGGAAATGAGCGCAGTTTCCCGAGAATGGTCTGCGAGAAACACAGTTAGTGCACCTATATCTCTCTATTATAAAACAAAATCCTGTCCTGGAAAGCAAAAGCAATGCGACGATACATGATCTTCTTGGAAGACATTTAAAAGACCCACGTACAACGCCACGTGAGACCAGGCAGTGAGCCATCATTTAAAAGGAGTCCACAGACATCTAACTAAGCAGTTGTTGGATTGCTTTTGGCAGCCAAGTATCATGTGCTCCCAGCTCTTAAAACAACAACATGCAACAGGCAGAAGAGACAGCTCGCAAGCAGCAGAAAGACAGCAAATGATCCAAAGGCATATGCTTAGCGTGAGTTCAGACCCCCTCCCCCCCCCTTCACAACACAAGCAGCATTATACGTCTGGCAAGAAAGAGATGTAACCAGGCACGTGGCCGGAAATAAAGGACAAGTATTGTTTTTACAAAAGTTTTTAAAGTAAAAGTGAAAATAATGCATATGTAACAATTCTCAAGAAAATAACAATCTATTTAAATTATAGATTGCCTGCCTAAGGTAAAGTCATCCCTGATGAATGAGGACGTGGGAATGAGGGGTCCATTCATTGGATTAGCGCTATTTCAGATGTGGAATGGCAAAATGGGGGAGGCAGCTTGATGAATGAGGTCTCCAGGACTTAAAACAAATCCAAATCATATTATGTGATATCATCTAATGTGAAATTCTACTCTGTACTTCTAGAATCCTGCATTGAGGATTCATTCTGTTTTATGTATTGTACTGTATTGTATTGACCCCCATCTTTTTGACACCCACTGCACGCCCAACCTACCTGGAAAGGGGTCTCTCTTTGAACTGCCTTTCCCAAGGTTTCTTCCATTTTTTCCCTACAAGGGTTTTTTTTTGGGGAGTTTTTTCTGGTCTTCTTAGAGGGTCAAGGATGGGGGGCTGTCAAGAGGCAGGGTCTGTTAAAGCCCCTTGCGACACCTCTTGTGTGATTTTGTGCTCTACAAAAAATAAATTGTATTGTATTGTATATCCGGTAAATCAAACACGGGGGTTGGCGAGCGAAGCGAGCAGGGGGCGGAGCCCCCAGTATACAATATATACACACACATATATATATATATATATATATATATATATATATATATATACTAATTAATAAAAGGCAAAGCCCTCACTGACTCACTGACTCACTGACTGACTGACTGACTGACTCACTCACTCACTCATCACTAATTGTCCAACTTCCCGTGTAGGTGGAAGGCTAAAATTTGGCAGGCTGATTCCTTATAGCTTACTTACAAAAGTTAGGCAGGTTTCATTTCGAAATTCAACGCGTAATGGTCATAACTGGAACCTCTTTTTTGACAATATACTGTAATGGACGGCAGCTTGATGGCCGTGGGAGGCGGAGTTGAGTGTCACGTCATCACGCCTCCCACGTAATCACGTGAAAAGACTGTGAATGCAGTAGGGAGAAATGAAGTAAGAGCCGCAAACAGCAAAGAACAAAAAATTCATTAAACAATTGAGAAGGGAGCGAGTGAAGCATACAAGCATCTTCATAAGGGAAACAAAGCACCGTGTAAAACGTAAGTTTAAATTAAGTTTATTGAAACGCTCCTGTTAAGGATTGCAATAACATATTCGCGAGATAAAAGAACGCAGTAGGGAGAAATGAAGGAAGAGCCGCAAACAGCGAAGAGCAAAAAATTCATTAAACAATTGAGAAGGGAGCGAGTGAAGCATACAAGCATGTTCATAAGGGAAACAAAGCACGGTGTAAAATGTAAGTTTAAATTAAGTTTATAGAAACGCTCCCGCTGCGGATTGCAATAACATATTCGCGAGATAAAAGTTTAATGAGAAGACACGAGGTATAAACAAACCACACGCCGTGGCGCAACGTTAGGGGCAACAGTTTCAACCATTCTATGATCTGCTTCTCGCAATTGAAAGACGGCACATGGTGGATGTTAGCCGACTTGCTGACCGCAACGTTAGGGGCTTCAACTCTGGCGCTGACGATAGAGATTCGATTCACGAGAGGGGATGCAGTGAGTGTGTATGCCTGATGAGCCCAGAATTAGGGAGAAACACGTGTCGCATACTCTTTGCATTATTTGAAAGTAAACTATTAAAACCATTCTATGATCAGCTTCTGGGAACAGAAAGAGGGCACGTGGCGGATGTAAGGCGACTTCCTGACCAACCACAACCGTAACCTGGCAGGTAACCACCCATACAGTCAGATTGTGATTCAGAAAACGAATGCCATGAATGTAATTACCACGATCTACATACTGTCAAATAAACGAAACACACGCCGTAGCGCGACAGCTGTGAAAAGCGAGGTTCACAAAAAAACAGATCCTTAACAAATTGTTATTGGTATATTTTCGATCCGTTTAAAAAGGTTTTCTTTTCTTCTTAAAAAATTAAAAGCAGTACTTCGCCGCAACGAAGCGTGAGAATTTGGCTATATATATCTGCTTCTCGCAATTAAAAGAGGGCACGTGGCGGATTTTAGTCGACTTCATGACCAAACATAAGTGTTACCTGCCAGGTAGGGTTACCACTTTTAATACAAAAAAATAAGGGACGCATACTGCAGCTGGTGCCACATCTCAGTGCCAACAGTTTGCAGACTCTACTTAAAAGACCCGCCCTCCTCACTGGACAGTTAAAAAGACCAATCAAACTAACGATGACATCAAGTATTACCCAATCAAAAGTAGGAAAGGAGGCATCTTCATAAAATGCGTGTGGGATGATTTGCATGAGACGCTGCTTTAAAAAAAATGATAAAAAAAATACGGGACAAATCCCGTCCCATTTTGATTCAAAACGGGACACGCAATTTCATTCTCAAATGCGGCACGATTCCGTATTTTAAAGGACGGGTGGCAACCCTACAGTGCCAGGTAACCACCCATACAATCAGATTGTGATTCAGACTAGGAATGCAATGAATGTAATTACCCCGATCTACATACAAGGCGAAAGTCTTGCAACATTCAAAGATGATGGTTTGGGATAAGTACACCATACAACATAAAAGAGCTTATGAAGCCTTGAACCGAAAAAAGCAAGATCTCAGAGATCGTAAAAAAAAAATAGGAGGTAATGTCGTTTTACTCGCTGTAGATTTTAGTCAAACATTACCAGTTATTCCACGAGGGAGACCAGCAGATGAACTCAACGCGTGTTTAAAATCCATGCTTCTCCCACGCTCGGTTATATGTCGTGTGTTCTCGGGTAGGTACACCAAAAAAATGTATACATTTAAGCATGTAATGGGCAAACAAAAAATGAGGTATACCCGAAGGCACTGCAGTAGTACTTAATGTAACTTTACTTCTTAAATGTTAATGTTTTACTGTTTAATAATTTATATGCTTCTTATATGTTGTTCAAATTCTTTTATCAAAATACCAGTGACAGCGCAATGCACGATAACGTGGAGTGAATACACCATACGCATCCGCCCACGGCCGCCCTGGTGTGCGCAGATAGGAGTTGATTCTACAATAAAATAAAATAAAGATAAAAAGAGTAATACAATCATCACCCATAAAGCGGATAGTAGACGTGACGTAGTATATGTGTACCAGATTTCAAGTCAATAGGTGAAACGGTTTGCGAGCTACAGGTGATTTAAAATCCTGGACAGACAAACGAATAGCCACGATAGCAAATTACAGAAGAAGATTTTACTGTTTAATAATTTATATTTATATGAAATGTGCTTCTTATATATTACTTCATATTCTCATATGATAATGATGTTAATGTTGTTTATATTGATTTCTATGTTATTGAAACTGCATGTATGTGTGTATATGTATGTATATATATATATATATATATATATATATATATATATATATATATATATATATATATATATATATATATATATATATATATATACTAGCAAAATACCCGCGCTTCGCAGCGGAGAAGTAGTGTGTTAAAGAGGTTATGAAAAAAAAAAGGAAACATTTTAAAAATAACGTAACATGATTGTCAGTGTAATTGTGTTGTCATTGTTGTAAGTGTTGCTGTCTTTTATATATATATATATATATATATATATATATATATATATATATATATATATATATATATATATATATATATATATATATATAATATACACACACACATAAACATATATATACATATCTACATATACACATATCTATATATATATACATATACACATCTACATATATATACATATATATATATATATACACATATCAACATATATATACATACATACATAAACACACACATATACATACACACACACATATGTATATGTATATATATGTTTATGTGTGTGTGTATATTATATATATATATATATATATATATATATATATATATATATATATATATATATATATAAAAGACAGCAACACTTACAACAATGACAACACAATTACATTGACAATCATGTTACGTTATTTTTAAAATGTTTCCTTTTTTTTTCATAACCTCTTTAACACACTGCTTCTCCGCTGCGAAGCGCGGGTATTTTGCTAGTATATATATATATATATATATTATGACACATGTGCGAGTAGGAGGCAGCTGAAGGGCTTAAGTAATGGTAATACCACATTCGACCAGTGGGCAGTGGGGTGCACTAACTGTCTTTCTCAGTTCCCTGCAGACCGTTCCCAAGAAATCCTGCCAGGTTCCAGCTCCCTCGATGACAACACTTCCTATATGGGCCTTTAAAGCCACCATCTTACCACCAAGAAATCAGTTCTGTTTTGGACTCAGTATTGCAATAATCGCTGTCAACTTAAAAAACCTTTTGCAGCCAGGGATATTATATGGGTGGCTGCCCCAAACCTTTTTATGATGTCTGGTCTGTGTTTTTATCACAATATATATTGTCACACTTGGGTTACAAAATTGCACAGAAAACCAGAGGAAGTTGAAGAGACTGGATTTTTATTCAAACACTGCAAACAAACATTTATCTCTCTAAAGGGTTTCAGACTTGCTTCTTGAAAGGAAAGAGTTAACACCTCCGCTTGTCATTTAAAAGTAACCTTGGACTTCTTCGGAGGAGGAGGAATACGTGCCAGGAGCAGGAGAGGTCTGAGAGAGAGAAGGAGAGATAATCAATTTAACAAACTGAGAGAAGCCCGTGCAGGCTTTTTAAGAAGGCGGAGTACTGCGCGAGAGGCATATTACGCGACAGAGCCGGCCAGAAGGGAAAAGAGGAATGTGAAGGTAATCTGTCCATATTTCTTAGGGGTATTCCCAGGGGCATCTGTAACTTCTGGGGGTGCGATCAGCTTCGCAGCTCACAATATATATATACAGTACTGTGCAAAAGTTTTAGGCAGGTGTGAAAAAATGCTGTAAACAAGGAATGCTTTCAAAAATGGAAGTGTTAATCATTTATTTTCATCAATCAGCAAAATGCAGTGAATAAACAAAAGAGAAATCTAAATCAAATCAATATTTGGTGTGACCACCCTCTGCCTTCAAAACAGCATCAATTCTTCTAGGTACACTTGCACACAGTTTTTGAAGGAACTCGGCTGGTAGGTTGTTCCAAACATCTTGGAGAACTAACCACAGATCTTCTGTGAATTTCCCATTGGGATTAATAAAGTATCTATCTATCTATCTATCTATCTATCTATCTATCTATCTATCTATCTATCTATCTATCTATCTATCTATCTATCTATCTATCTATCTATCTATCTATCTATCTATCTATCTATCTATCTATCTATGGATGTAGGCTTCCTCAGGTCCTTCTGTCTCTTCATGTAATCCCAGACATACTCCATGATGTTGAGATCAGGGCTCTGTGGGGGCCATACCATCACTTCCAGGACTTCTTGTTCTTCTTTACGCTGAAGATAGTTCTTAATGACTTTGGCTGTATGTTTGGGGTCGTTGTCCTGCTGCAGAATAAATTTGGGGCCAATCATATGTCTCCTTGATGGTATTGCATGATGGATAAGTATCTGCCTGTATTTCTCAGCATTGATAACACCATTAATCCTGACCAAATCTCCAACTCCATTTGCAGAAATGCAGCCCCAAACGTTCAAGGAACCTCCACCATGCTTCACTGTTGCCTGCAGACACTCATTATTGTACCGCTCTCCAGGCCTTCGACGAACAAACTGCCTTCTGCTACAGCCAAATATTTCAAATTTTGACTCCTCAGTCCAGAGCACCTGCTGCCATTTTTCTGCACCTCAGTTCCTATGTTTTCGTGTATACTTGAGTCGCTTGGCCTTGTTTCCACATCGGAGGTATGGCTTTTTGGCTGCAACTCTTCCTTGAACACCCCTTCTGGCCAGACTTCTCTGGACAGTAGATGGGTGTACCTGGGTCCCACTGGTTTCTGCCAGTTCTGAGCTGATGGCACTGCTGGACATCTTCCGATTTCGAAGGGTAATAAGCTTGATGTGTCTTTCATCTGCTGCACTAAGTTTCCTTGGCCGACCACTGCGTCTACGATCCTCAACGTTGCCCGTTTCTTTGTGCTTCTTCAAAAGAGCTTGAACAGCACATCTTGAAACCCCAGTCTGCTTTGAAATCTTTGTCTGGGAGAGACCTTGCTGATGCAGTAGAACTACCTTGTGTCTTGTTGCTGTGCTCAATCTTGCCATGACATGAAACTGTCTTCACAACCTCACCTTGGTAGCAGAGTTTGGCTGTTCCTCACCCAGTTTTAAGCTGTTTCTGTTTCAGTTAATAACTGTGTTTCAACCTACGTGTGACATTGATGATCATTAGCACCTGATTGGTAGAATTGGTTGATCAGACACCTGACTAGAATCCTACAAAATCCCTGACTTTGTGCAAGTGGACCTATAAGAATTGATGCTGGTTTGAAGGCAAAAGGTAGTAACACCAAATATTAATTTGATTTAGATTTGTCTTTTGTTCGCTCACTTTGCATTTTGTAAATTGATAACAATAAACAATCATTATTTATATTTCTGAAAGCATTCCTTGTTTACAGCATTTTTTCACACCTGCCTAAAACTTTTGCACAGTACTGTATATATACATATATATATATATATATATATATATATATATATATATATATATATGTATATATGTATATATATATATATATATATATATATATATATATATATATATATATATATATATATATATATATATATATATATATATGTATATATGTATATATATTCTGGGGAACAGCCTGGACACAGACAGGTAGACATGTTGGTTTCACCACACACACGTTTATTATACATTATTTACAATATCAAAGTGCACAAGCCCAGTGCCGCAGCACCAATCACCCCTTAAGTCCTTGGCCACCCTTACATTGCCTTCTCAGTCTCTGGTCCGCCTCCACTCTTCCCCACCAAGCCTCGTCCACATTCACCCAACTCTTGCGAATGACTGGAGTGAGTTGGCCCCTTTTATTCACCCCGGATGTACTCCAGGTGCATCCCAAGGAGCTTCTGTAGCCACACCCCTGTGTGGCGGAAGCTCTGGTGGTATATCCAGAAGTCCTCCGGGTGTCCCCAATCCTCTTCCCCCCAGCACTTCCGGGTGTGGCAGAAGTGCTGAGGTCCAGGGCTCCCAAGGCATCGGGGCGCCCACTGGCGGTGACCACGGGCCCCTACAGATTTGAGCTTCCAAGCACTGTACCCGTTGCCCCCATAGCAACCAGGATGGACACCCCCTCGTGTTCTGGAGTAAGCACAAGCCCTCCTCCGGTCCTCCTGGGCATCCCGGCCCAGTATATATGTGTGTATATATGTATGTATATATATATATATATATATATATATATATATATATATATATATATATATATATATATATATATATATAAATTACCGCTGGATTCAACATCATACTGAAAATCAAAGCCAAAAATTGAAATCACAGCCTGTTTAACTTGTGTGAATTTCATCAGCAGTGTGTATGGCTCCCCCGTGCCTGTACACACTGCCAACAATATCTGGGCCTGCTCCTGATGAGATGGTGGATGGTATCCTGGAGGATCTCCTCTCAGACCTGTATCTGGGCATCAGTGAGCTCCTGTGCAGTCTCTGGCACCACATTGTGGCATTGGATGCACCAATACATAATGTCCCAGAGGAATCAATGCCTTTGTTATCCAAGAGCTGCCTTCACATTCTGTCCACATGAGCCTGGGCATTGTCCTGCACCAGGAGGATCCAGGGCCGACTGCACCAGCAACCCTGTACATGTAAATGTCAAAATTTCCACTTGCTGCAGGGACATCAAACTGTTGGCTGTAAGTCTGCATCCCTATTACTTGCTCAGAGAGTTTGGACACGTCATTGTGGTTATTGTTTACATCCCTCCTTGGGCAGACATGGAGATAGCGGGTGACGTCATCCACTCCGCTGTTGCTAAACTACAAACGCAGCACCCTGAGGTGCTTGTGCTAATTGCTGGAGACTTTAACCATATGACACTGGACAAAACATTACCTGCTTTCTCCCAGTATGTGGATTGTAACACCCGGGGAAATAGGATAATAGACCTACTGTATACAAACGTTAAGGAAGCATACTGCGCCACCCCGCTGCCTGCACTTGGGAAAGCAGATCATAACCTGGTTGTGCCTCACTACAAGCCAAGAGTGAGGGTCCTACCTACAACCACAAGCTCATTCAGGAAGTGGACCCCTGAGGCAGATCAGTCTCTGAGAGACTGCTTTGGAACAACGGACTGGGAAATCCTGCAGGGATCTTGTAGTGAGAACATTGAGGAGGTTGTTGACTGCATTACTGACTACATCAACTTCTGTATGGACATTGTAGTTCCAGTAAGAACTGTACGCGGCTATGCTAACAACAAGCCATGGATTACAAGTGACATCAAGGGCCTTTTGAACCAGAAGAAAAGGGCTTTTAAAGGCGGTGATCAGCATGAGCTCAAGAGTGTGCAGAAGGAACTCCGAGTCCAGCTTAGGGCAGCGAAGGAGCAGTACAGGAGAAAGTTGGAGCAGAAGTTGCAGAACAACAGCATGAAGGAAGTGTGGGATGGGATGAAGATCATCACTGGCTGCAGCTTGAAGCGGGGTGCTACCATTAAGAGAGACGTGGAGAGAGCAAACCAGATGAACAACTTCTTTAACAGGTTTGACCACCCTAACCCACTCTCACCTCGGAGTACTGCACCCTCCACCCATCCTTCTACTGATACCAGCATAGGAGAGAGTTTTCCCCCCACCCACAATTACAGCAGCCCAGGTAAGCAGAGAGCTGCAGAGACTTTGTGCCAGCAAAGCAGCGAGTCCAGATGGAGTATCGCCATGACTGCTGAAGGTCTGTGCATCGGAGCCTGGAACAGGGGAGAGTCCCGAGGCTTTGGAAAACATCTTGCATCACCCCAGTCCCAAAGGCATCACGTCCTAGTGAGATGAATGACTTCTGGCCTGTCACTCTGACGTTGCATGTGATGAAGACCATGGAGCGGCTGCTGCTTCACCACCTGAGGCCACAAGTTCGCCACGCCCTCGACCCTCTGCAGTTCACATACCAGGAGAAGGTGGGAGCAGAGGATGCCATCATCTACATACTGTACCGATCCCTCTCCCACTTGGACAGAGGCAGTGGTGCTGTAAGAATTATGTTTCTGGACTTCTCTAGCGACTTCAACACCATCCAACCTCTGCTCCTTAGGGACAAGCTGACAGAGATGGGAGTAGTTTCATACCTGGTGGCATGGATCATGGACTATCTTACAGACAGACCTCAGTATGTGCGTCTCGGGAACTGCAGGTCTGACATTGTGGTCAGCAACACAGGAGCGCCACAGGGAACTGTACTTTCTCTGGTCCTGTTCAGCCTATATACATCGGACTTCCAATATAACTCAGAGTCCTGCCACGTGCAAAAGTTCGCTGATGACACTGCTATCGTGGGCTGCATCAGTAGTGGGCAGGAGGAGAAGTATAGGAACCTCAAATATATGCATTGTCACACACGTGCGTTTAGGAGACAGCTAAAGGGCCCAGGGAACTGTAATACTCTATCAGACCAGGGGGTGGCAGAGTGTGCTGACTGTCTCTCTCAGTTTCTTGCAGACCATTCCCGGGAACTCTCATCAAGATCTGATGATGTCACTTCTGGTTCCAGACTAGATGACATCATTTCCTTCCCCAGCCCTTAAAACTGCCATCTTACCTGAACAGAACATCAGTTCTGTTTTGGACTCAGTCTTGTGAATATCTCTGTTCAAATATTTCAAAAATTTTTTCGGCTGGGAAATAATATACGGGTGGCTGCCCCAAACCTTTATGATGTCTGGAGACTCGTTCTTATACAACATATGAAATTCTACAGCATGTACGTCTGTCACATGATTACTTAAAAACACACAAATTACTGGGCTAGAACCTTGATCTTTGTCTCAATTGAAAACTCATGCCCTGATACTACTACTACTATGTGCCATCGACTTGGATTTGAGTCCTAGCGACTTGATGAAGAAAAGAAGTCTAACCTGCGGTCGTGGATTTATAACAGCAAAGTGATAGGCAAGCAAAGTGACACAGCAGACAGAAAAAAAGGCCAGCAACATGTGCAGAGCATCAAGCAAGTCACACAGGGCACTTCAGTGATAATGAACACCATAATTATATGAAGAAGAGCAATAAGAGTAGTGCCATCTGCTAAGCAACACATACACAATACAAGAATAACAAAGTTAGAGAAAGGCATGTCTACAATTGTGCAGAAAGTTCACTGTTGTTTATATCTGGCCTTTTGTTGTCACAAAACCCACTGAACTACACTGAGAAGCAAGACGTAATCCTAAATACAGACTAATTGAGCTGCAAGCAAACACAATGTCTGAGAGTTATGCATGATAAGTTCCAGATGTGACCACTAGGGGGCAATACAACACCCCAAACCTCAGACACAGCCTCACCAACAAAAATCCCAGTTTAATTAAAGGGTCTATTAGCACAAGTACTTTTCCAAAAGGCTTCGACAGCTACATAAACACAGCACAACTTTTCTTATCTTCTTTAATTACTTTGTTATCTTCCATCCCACACTGACTCTCCTGGATGACGTGGATTGGCTTCTTTTATGTTGGACCCAGGAGTACTTCTAGTGCCTGGGCATAACCCATTGAAAGCACTTTCAGGTCAAACAGAAGCCCCACAAAGTAGGAATTACTAGTCCATGTAGCTCCTCCTAGAGGCCCCCACAGAAACCCAACAGGGCTGCACAATGGGACCACAGGTCCCAGTATGCCATACTTGTGTATGAAAAGGTCTGCATTTAATCATCAGGAGATCCAGAACAGGGACCTCATTCATAACACTGTACGTAGAATTCACACTAAAACATGGTGTACAGACAAAAGTAGAAATGTGTGTACACACAAAAAACTTCAGATGAACAAAACTGTGCATAAGCCAACTTCAACGCATTTCAGCTCCATAAAATCTGGTCAGTGTGAAATTTAACACATGTGCACACACCTGCCGCCCTACCCCGAATCCTCCCAGAATTTTGCATATTTTGATGTGCAAATCAATATAAATATCACCTTCCTTTCAGTGTTTGGTTAAAAGACAATGGCAAAAGCACGTAAAAAAAAATTTCAGTGAATGCGAAGTGGAAGCAAGGAAAAACATATTATTTGTTGGCTTAAGCAGTGGTATAAACAACAAATGAAAGATGAATGAGTGATACAGAGTGGCGGAGAAATTTGAAAGTTCAAGTTCAAAAAGTAACATAGTGCCCTAAATAAAAATAGAAGTTGTCAGATATCAAAGTCAATGTGAAAAGGCAAGTCGTAGCCCACCGTCTGAGTGTCATACGGAAGCATATTAGGGTAGAGAGAAAAGAAAAAAAAATAGGGACACAGTGAAAAAAAGGTTGAAATGCCCACTTTAATCTCATAGTTTATTTTGTTATTAAAGTAAAACATCATAAACTTAATCTTAAAATCAATGTTAAATTTGTTAGAGTTTCTCAGATCCCAACGTAACTAATATAGCACATTAAATGTTTTGCGTTCTATGTGTTCTTCTATGTATGTGAATCACTATGTGCTTCTTAAATAGGCTTTCTCTCAAACCAACATACGACAGAATACATTACATTCTTGACATTACTGCTCTCTGAACAATTTAAATACAAAGATACTTGATATACTTGATATCTTTTTCATGATAAAATTAACTAAAGCAGTGGTAGCAATGAGATTGCGCCCTGTCCAGAGATTGTTCATGCCTCCCACAAGATGCTTGCTGTGCTGTGTGCGACCCTCAATGAAATCATTTATTGCAGCAGTACGGTCTCTTTCAAATGTACTAACCCTCAATTCATGTCCTTCCTTTTCTTTCTCCAAGTAACCAATCGCCACACAATAAGCTCTCTAATAAGTGTCAAACCATCTGTAAGCTTAGAAAGCTGATTCTTCAAAACGTTTGAGGAACATTGAAATACTTCATAGTACATGTTTAATTATTCTATCCATCTATCCATACAGTCCCAGTAAGCAAGCAGATCCTACATTTGTTCAAATAGCATTTAATTACATGAAACTTGACAGGATTGTTTTAATAATACCATTATTCATCAAAACAAACTCTAACAAGACACTGCTCTTGTCTTTGAACATTTCCTGGACTTCATGACTTCTAGTTTTGAAGGAATGGTCTTGTGTTTTTTCTTTAACTTGTTTATCTAGTTCATAATCTGTTTTGTTGTTGAGATGTCCAGGATAAATTGGGAAGATAAGAACAGCACATGTGACAAGATGAGTGAACCACGGCACGTGAACACACAAGCACACCTCACAGCAGCTTGAGGATCAGCCCCAGTCTCAGCTGTCCAAATAACTGACACTGAGATTGCATGTCACCAGCCATCAGCCCCCGCCCTAAACCGTTAGCCTCACAACACTGTGCAGGCTGCAGTGATGCGCATTTCAACTAACTGCTTGGCTGATCAAGTGTTAGCACCCAGAAGTACACATTTCATTGTCTTGATTCTCAAAGCTGTTCCTAAAGCAGGAGAATCCTGTATTTTAGATAACCGACTGAACAAAGCATTGTGTGTGTTTGAGTAGCCTTTTTGTTTTCTGATTTAACTAGGGGGCTCTACCCCCTGCTCGCTTTGCTCGCCAACCCCTGGCGTTGGGGCATGACAAAGAGTGAGATGTATGAATTAGATATAGAATAGTGTGCAGGTTTGGATGATGCCTATAGAAATTAAAAATAGAGTGTTTGGCATAGAGTAATGTTTTATTGGAATATTTCTTTGTATACAACATTAGTAGTAAAGATGGTGTCTTGTCCTTGAATGAGTCTTCCTTGGCATGGATCATTTATAACTTTAACTCTAACGTCAGATGAACGTCGAACACGTGAGAAGGCAACATAAAGTTGTCCATGTCCAAAAACGGGTTCAGAGAGGTAGATGCCAACCTTGTCCATGGTTTGTTCTTGTGATTTGTTGATGGTCATGGCAAATGCAGGTTTAATGGGGAACTGTCAGCGTTTCAATGTAAAAGGTAATTCTAGGTCAGAACTCGTAAGGTCAATTCTAGGAATGAGAACAGTATTGTTAGCATGTGATCCTGTAAGAACTGTTGCTTGAATAACATTGTGTGTCATGGTGTTGACGACTAACCGTGTGCCATTGCATAAACCCTGTTTAGTGTTAAGGTTTCTTAATAGCATGATTATTGTTCCGTTTTTAAAGGTAAGGTTGTGTTGTGGTAATCCAGCTGGGTTAATAGTTTTCAAATATTCTAAGGGGAAATTTATATGTTCATTGTCGTCATCAGAGTCAACTTTGTCAGAGCTTATAAAGAGCCGTGTCTCTCCAGGAAGTAATGAAATGACCTGGTTATTAATGTGATTAACTTGATTTGTTTCAGGGTGCACTGTTCCAATGTGATGCAATATTTGTCCACATATGCGTTTGCAGTATGGGCCATTGCCTTTTGGTGGCATGATATGTACTCCGGTAGATGCAAAAGCAAATGAACTATTGTAGGATCTAATGCAGTTCATAAAGTTTTTACTTTCAGGCACATCGTTAGTTAGAAGCTTCTGTAGATATTCAGGATATGAATGTAAAGGAGGCAGTCTAATCTGCCCCTTTTGACAACAACGTGTAAATTCATTATTTGTATTGCTAGTTGTTTCTTCTGGGAAGTTAAGTGAATGACAATGATTGCAAATGACATTCATTAATCCCAATGAATTTTCCTCAATAGTGGACTCATTATTGAAGGCGTTGTCAGCCAACTGGCGTAAGTGTTTAGCAGGTGTCTTGTGTTGATGTCCGCAACGGGCATGTTTTGCTTGTGGCGTTTGAGTGCCGCGTTGTTGCATGTCCATTATTTGTGACGCGCTATTTTTGAGTTTTAATTGATTCGCCTCCGCTTTGCGAAAAGTCCGTTTCAGTCTACGTTGTGCATTGTTTGTATCGAGCCTTGTCCGTTTTTGTATGTCGGTCAGTTGAGCTTTCTGCTTTTGGAGTCTTGCTTGCTTGTTTTCTGGCAGTTCATATGCGCATTGTAGACATCTGCGTTCATTTATTCTGTCTCTTCGCTCCCTTTTTGTATCTCTGAGACGCGAGCTCTTTCGGTTTGAAATCGTGCTTGTTTCGATGCAGCACTTTGAGACGCGCGCTGTATGCGTCTACGTTCATTGTGTCTGTCCATTTGGGCACGTCTCTGTAACGGGGTTACTTGAGCTTTGCGTTTTTTGATCCTAGACATTTTTTCACCCGGAGTTTCCGAAGCGCGTTGTATGCGCCGCCGTGTATTTTGTTGTTTCATTCGGGTTCATGTGTTTGGTCCCGTTATCCGAGCCGAATCGTTTTTTACCCGTGACCGTGTATTCATGACTTGTTTGTTCCTCAGCATGCGAAATATGGATAAGTAATAAGGAGGATCGCACTCACTGTTAATATGGAGCCTTTTCTGCAGTTGAACGGTTAATAGTGCTTTATTGTAAGGAGATCCACCTATGCTGCCTAGTGTGAAGGTGTTGAGATGACGTATGTTTAATATGGCCGTTTCCTTTAGAAATGTGGCTTTGGGTGTCACTTCTTATTGATGTGTGGGGGGGAGGGGGGTGGGTGAGGATTGTTGTTGCGCGAGCGTCTTCTTTCTTTTTGTGTTCCAGGGGCTTGTTGAATCCCCCTCTTTGTGTGTGTCCCGTCCGTTGCTTGTAGGGTGTGTGGGGTGGTTTTGTGTTCTTTTTTTTTGTGTTCCAGGGGCTTGTTAAATCCCCCTCTTGGTGTGTGTCCCGTCCGGTGCCTGTAGGGGGGGTGCCTTGCTGTTGTGCGCGAGCGTCTTCTTTTTTTTTGTGTGCTAGTTTCGTGTGCAATGGGTTTCGTGCGGCTTTGTGCGGCGCCTGCGTTTGACTACTTTTTTCTGTGCCTTTTCATTTTTTCTGTGCTCGCGGCGCCTCATTTCTTTGACTCCTTTTTTCTGTGGTCTTGTCCGCCTCTCGCGGCCCCTCATTTCTTGGGGCGCCTGCGCAGTACGTCTTTTTGCAGCTACGGCCCATGGCCGGATGTCCCTGCGTCCATCCGGTTTAGCATTCTCGGTTAGTAATATGGATGCTGAAGTAATGAACGTGTTCAACAACATGTGGTAGAGTAAAAGTAGTCACTTGCATTTGAAAACGTAATGAAGTAAAACTAGAAGAAGACAAAAAATTTTATACTCGAGTAAAGTTGAAACATTCTCAAAACAAGCTTAGTAACAAAGTATTTTTATTGTCAGAGAAACAAAGGTTGAAGTTAGATTCAACAATAACCTCATTTATTTGGAATTCAAATATCCACATATCCAAAGGGCGACCCTACAGGGACCTAAATCAGAAGGTGGCATGGCTCTACCTAACTTTCAATTTAATTACTGGGCAGCAAATATACAAACTATAAAAACATGGACATGGACACAAATAGATCAACATACACAGGTTTGGTCCGCAATAGAAATAAAATCCTGCAGTACTTCTTTATACTCCTTGCTTAGATTCCAGTAAATACAAGTTATCGCCAATATACTAACAAACCAATATGGAACCAATATGGGAAGCATTTTAAGATAGAGAAGCTTTTATATGTGGCACCTCTGCACGAGAACCACCTTTGTCCACCCTCTCAAACGTACACAGTTTTTAATATCTGGAAAATATTCAGGTTTAAATCACTTAGAGATCTGTACATAGACAACGTCTTTGCATTTTACGAACAATTACACTCCAAAGTTAACTTTCCAGCAACACATTTCTTTCACTACCTTCAAATTAGAAACTTTGTTAAACAAAACCTGCCCAATTTTCCTCACCTCCCACCTAATTCTGCTCTTGAGGACTCAGATAACATTTATGTAATATATAAAACCATTTTACAGTCCCTCCCTTTCAAAAATCACAGAGTACAGTGGGAAAAGGATCTCTCACTTAACATCTCAGTAAAGGAGTGGAAAGTAGCAATGCACAGAATCCACTCAAGCTCCATATGTGCAAAGCATACAATTATTCAACTTAAAATCATCTATCAAGCACATCTGTCTAGTTTTAAAATTGTCCAAAATGTTTCCACGGCAAGATCCCACCTGTGAACATTGCAATCAAGTTCCAGCCTCACTGGGCCACATGTTTTGGGCCTGCACCAAATTAACATCATTCTGGACCAAAATCTTTAAGTGCCTTTCAGACAGCCTTGCTGTCACTATCCCTCCTAATCCACTAACAGCTGTGCGTGGTGGGCTCACAGAGGGGCTTCAAGTGGAGAAGGACAAACAAACTGTCATTGCCTTTACTACACCCAAAGGGCTGCATGGGAATTGCAGTTCCAATGGGCAGTCCTGCTAAGTTTCATGGGAGCCGCCAGAGGGAGCTGTGGGGAGAAGGCTTCCTTGTTTTATGGAGGTTTGCCTGACCAGGAAGTGCATGTAATGTGTTAGCACAGGAAGTACTTCTAGGTATGGTATAAAAGAAGTAGTCGGAGTTGGGTGTCAGTGGACAAAGCTCACCGAGGAGGAGTGAAGGGTAGGAAAGTAAAATGAAAGCAAGAAGAGAAGCATTTATTGTACAATGTGTTCAACAACAAAGTCTGTATTGAAAGGTACTTGTGCAATAAATAATTTGATTGCACCGGGATTGTGTCTGTTTATTGTGCAGGTATAAATGGTCATACCAAAATTACATTTATTTAAAAAGAAACCCTCCTCTAGTCTATCAAGTGCCATGGCCATTCCCACAGATAGTGTTATCTGTCTGGCTTGCAAAAACTTCATCTTGATCTCAGTGACAGCTTATGCCAAGCATAACACTACCCATGAAGTGGCCATGAAATGTGCCTTCTGGTCCTTCTCACTACAGGCAGCTACATACTGATTCTTTGTGCAAGAAAGGACAGAGCCGCCGGTACTTCCTTAGAAGATCATTCCTCCCCCAAACTATGCGACTCTTCAATTCCACCAGAGGGGGTAAACGTTGAACATTATTCAAGTTATTGTCTGTTTTTTACCTGCATTTTTTATTACTCTTTAATTTAATATTTTTGCTGCTGGAATATGTGAATTTCCCCCTGGGATTAATAAAGTATCTATCTATCTATCTATCTATCTATCTATCTATCTATCTATCTATCTATCTATCTATCTATCTATCTATCTATCTATCTATCTATCTATCTATCTATCTATCTATCTATCTATCTATCTATCTATCTATCTATCTATCTATCTATCTATCTATCTACATAGCAGAGAGCCTCATGGCAAGCAGCAATGCAGACACAAACTGTAGCTTACTGGAAAACAACCACAGGGAGCTGTGGTGAAAGTGAAGCATATTGCACAGGCCGACTGTTTGTTGCAAACACCAGTTGTACACTGCAAGTGCAATAGAAAGGGTCTTCAGAGCAGTTTGTATGTATGTAAACAGTCACAATGACATTGGTTGGCAGTGAAGGACATTGCAGTAAGCTTGCAGGAGTGATCTGTGGTGCTGTGTCTCGTGAGAGGCTCATGTCCCACCTTTCTTCTTCAATTTGAGTGTTTCAAGTAAGTAATAAAAGCAAAATAACAGCTGCAAACCCAACACCTCAGCAATTAACAAACTGGAAACTCAATATTCACAATACTTAGTCCTATGTCATACTGTAGTTGTGAATAAAGAAAACACATATTTTAGAAATTTGACAGTAAAGGTGTCCCAAAATGTCAGAAAAATCTACAAGTCTCTCCAGATCACTTTGTACAGAATGAGCTCAGTTTACTTGGCCCAGTAGCACAAAGGACATACTCGCCCTTCTTATTTGACTGCTGATGGTGTCTGCTTTTATTTGAGTTATAAAATAAAAGGTTATCCTTAACCATAATCCTGGGTGAAAGTGATTTTAGTGTTGACAATGTCAGATCAGTTGTGAGGTTCTGCAGAACAAATGGTGGTAAGAAATCCACATCAGTGAAGAAGATCTGCCATAGGCCTTGACATCAGAGGCCACTGAGATTAATCGAACTACTGAAGAAATGGCAATGATAATAATCTTATGGAATAATAATGAATAATCTAGCAAAATATAATAATTTAATAGTGTTAGTTTGAAAATAAAGTCTTTCTGAGACCCCTTCAATGGTTCAACAGTGTTGTCATCATCCTGTTAGACAAGAATATAAGAAAGGGGAGAAAAAAATCCAGATTACTTACAGACTGCTGTTTATTTATTTGTAACTTATAACACTAATGTCTGTCATTGATAAGAACAGCAATGGTTACTTGGTTAAGAACCCCCCACACACACACTTTTAGGACTGAGTCTATTTGTAATTTTATGACAGAGTTGTGGGAAGTGCATCAAACCAGTTTGACCAGTGATTCTCTGCAGGACTCTCTCAATCACACCCCACAGGAAATCCAGACTGCCTAGCTGACAAGCTTCACCTTAACACACTGTTTTGGAGGGCAGGTGTGAAACCATTGTGTCGCACCAGAATTCTGTAGGTCTAAAGTTGCCTGAAGCCATCAAGTGCCATGATGCCCTATTTGCTAAAGGGTTTGGACAGGAAATCTATAAATTTGCTTGCTTCACCCCTCACTCTCTCTTACCAACTGATGAAGGAGCATCTCACACACCATGAACTGAAAAGGACAACACAATGAGGAGCACAGCTCGGCAGCCATATTGAGACAGGCATGCGGCCTGCTCTGAAGAAAGCTGACCACAAATGAGGACTTAACTGGAGACATTTAAAGTAACTAACAAGTCTGTGTGCCACCTGAAACTACACGTCAACATTTATCAGGTTGTATGGTTGCCAGTGTTCACTTGTACTTTGCATATTGTTATTGTTTATGAATATTATCAATAATGCTTTATTAAAATTGTAACTCAACTCCTGCTGGTCTTTTACTACACCTAATTGCCTGAAGTTATAAATGTAGCAGGGAAGGTGGGGAGAAGTTATAAAGTACAATACCTGATAAAGAGTGGTAAGTCTGTGAGATTTGAGGCATTCTGACAAAGGCTACACATTAATAATAGAAAAGGGGAAAGTACAGGGATATATTACTCTACCAAAGAAAAACACACACAGACTCTTGTCTCTTTTCTTGCAGGGATTCCTCTGCTCGTGTTGGTCACTAAGATAGATGAAGCCTGCCTTAAAGTTACAAACGATCTGGCCACAGTGTATAGGAGCCGCTACCTTTATGAGAAGGTGAGTTAAAGGGACCGACTGGGGCGCTGGTAGTCATAAGTGTGATGTGATCATAAGAAGTAAAGTAGTAGAACGTGCAAACTCAGCCCACCAAACAAGTAGCATCCAGAGATTCTCTGTCATGTTGCCAATTTTCTTCTTTGCTACTCATCATGACAATTAATTATCTGAAACTGATAAAGTGTTCATTGGTTATAATCAGCTCTTCTTTGTTGTGTGATATTATTAAATTAAAGTCTTTTAAATAGTAAAGTCTCTACGCTTATTCAAGTACCCTCCAGGAGACCAGACCTAATGCTGGCTGACAGGCGGTCTCTTGTGTCTGACGCCATGTGACTATCATGTGTCAGTTCTTTAGTGTTAACAGTGCAGAGGCAGTGAGACAGTGTGAAGGGAATGTACTTTAGACCATTCAGAGACAGAAGAGAGTCGCTGCTGAAGATTTGTTTGGCCCACCTGTCTCTGTGTTATCAGTCAAAAATGCATGCATATAACGGGTTCAACTACAGCTTGATGTACCGTATGCATGTGTTTCTTTAGAAGATCTCCCAATATGTCCCTTACTCAGTGTTAAGTGACGAACACAAAAATTGAAGATGGGCTCCCTGTCTGCCGCTGAATTCAATTTGTCCAGATCATCCTGAATTAGTGTCATTGTCACAGGGATCATCAAGTCTCACTAGCTGGGCCTGCCTTCTGCATTTCTACAATGCATATAAAGCAGTTCTGGTCCTTACACCTTACACATTTGTGTCCTTCTGCACTCGCTTTTCTCAGTTCAGACCAATTCTCTTCCTTCACATTGAAACAGACATCCAGGTTGAACAAACATTTCTTCAGTCAAATTTGATTGACTTACAAGACAAACTTTGGTTTGTTCATTCAGTATTTACACATTGTGTCTCCATGATTAAGTCATTTAACCAACTTGTACTGTCAGAGTGTCAGCAGTGGGATCATCTTCAAGGTTTGAAAGCTTCCATCTTAGTTAGGCAAGTTTAAACACTTGAAGATGAAAATAATCAGGAAACTCAACCAGCAGCAGCTCAGATGTTTCCATCCATCATAAATCAGGTCTCACTTGAGTTTTCCTCGACTTCACCCTTTTTTTCCATTTTGATTCCAGGTGACTCAGCTTGGACAGATGCTGGGAGTTCCCGTCTCCTCCATCTCCCCAGTTAAGAACTACTCAACAGAGACGGAGATCAACCTTCATGCGGACGTTTTGATCCTGAAGGCCCTGCAGCAGATGCTAAGAGCTGCTGATGCCTACTTTGATGATACACAGCTGAAAGGCCTCATTCAGCAAAGAAGTTCCTGATATGTTTTGTTTTGCTATTCTTCAATAACTTGATTCCATTCAAATAAAAATATATTTTTTTACAACTTTTTAATCCATTAGAGGGTTGGTTAATGCGAACCCCAGTCCACATGCACTTTGAGTTGCACCCATTAATCCAAGAATATGGGATGACCTGAAAAAAGTCCACAGAGACCTGGAGAAGTCAAGTAAAGTCCACCCATGCCTTTACAGTCATGAGGGAGCAACACTAATCTGTACACCAAAGTACCAGCTGTTTCGATCGAGTGAAGTTGTAATGTAAAGATGTAGGGAACTGTTTGATGTTAGTTCTCTAAATATTTGACACATTTATTGCCTTACTTTGTTATCTTTCCCATTTCACCTTGTTTAACACAGATATGTAGCATTATGCTTATCTTGTGATCTTGGTAATTAACTAATAAAGCATCTTGTATTAGAGTTAATTGTAGAACAAACTGTTTAAATAAATATTACCTTAAACTGATATTTCTAGAATTTGCATGTTCTTCCCGTGTCCGAGTGGCTTTCTTCACAGTTTTCTTGTGCTTCAGAATGGCGTCCAGTTTGTGTACAGTTAACTGATCAATAAAGTGATATGGCAGTAGAAAAGGAAGAGCAGTGACATCTGCTGAGCATGAGGCAAATTGCAGAGGCCAATTACATAATAGGAACAAGAAGAATGACATCCTCTGACTGCTCTGTGTGTGACTCACTGACACTTGTGAAACATGGCAAATGGGATACAAGGGTGACAGACAGACACATGTCAGTGCAAAGCAAACTGTTCTCAGGTATTCACAGCTATGTGATTTTTATACTCGCAGAACAGACTGATACACACCATTACAGCACGAAGAAGAACATGGGCTTTGACCCCCCACATCCATGAAGTTATTGGGATAAGTGCGGGATACAAAGTGCAGGTGGGACTATAGAAGGGAAAATTTTATATATATTAGGTATAAATAGCATATTAGCATAAATAGGCATAAAAGTAATTAATAGCTTCTAAAACATTAAGATTAAGCAGAAGTTAGAATGTTAAGCAAATAAGATAGGTCAAGCAAATGGTTAACTAAAAAATCAGTCATATTGCATTATTTTTTAAGCTTGAAGGAAAATTACCAGTATTAAGAAAGCAAAAATAAAATAGGACAAAATTAACGCACAGAAACTAGCCGAGGACAAGATAAGAAGGCATGAGAACATTTGTTCTCATGGAGGCCAGAAAACATGGTTTTAGTAAGGCACGTACGAAGCCAGCTGAAATATTGAATCAGCAAAGATGGCAAGAAGGCATTGCTGCCAAGGTCAGGTGATGTAATGCAAGGAAAATGACAAAATATGTTCTAACATAAATAAGTTTAGAAAATTAGTAATACTAGCATTTAACCTAAGTACAGAAATTAAATGTAAATCAAGCATGCCAAGCAAATGATTAAATAGAGGCACATGCCATATTTCTTTTAAATCAAAGCTTAAGCTTCAGGCCACCATTATAAAAAAGTTTGGAAGGCTTAGGAAAGGAAATGACATAAGAAAGCCCAAAGATGGTAAGAGGAAGCCATCTGCCCAGCCTTAGATCAATCAAAAATAAGCAAAACAGAAACTAGAGAGAAACAATGGACAGTAAAGCCAGGTGCAGAATGAGCTAATTGAACAAGGACAAAGTGATAAGAAATGATATATAAGTTTTGGGTTTGAAACTGTTCGGGGCTCAGCTCAATTTGGCCGTATTGGGTTGATTCTGTGTTATTTTTATTGTTATTTTATTGCAATAAAATTATACTCTGCCTATCCTGAGACTCCTAATAGCCTTTCATTTCAAGCCCTCTGGTGACTATTTTTAGCCACGACAGGACAAACATGGACAATTGCCTGTGTATACTGACGTCTGCTTAGGTCTGTACAGCAGACTGGTTGTTTTCATCACAACCTAAAGTCAGACACTTTGATTGTATAAATCAAAAAATCATCCACACTGTAGCTGCTTTTCCCAAAGTTTCCAAAATTCTGCAGCTCTAACTCAAAAAAATGAGATTCAGCAAAGGCCTGACGCGCAGAAATGATTCCACAGACAAAATATCTTCGTTTTTAAAAAGTTTAGTTAAATTTTAAAGTAAAACAGTTCACACAAAAAAAAAATAAGAAAAATTAAAATAGCAAAAAAAGGAGAAAACTGTATTTAGAAAAATGTAGTTCTGAGCTTAATCTTGTTACAACTTAAATCGTTATTAATTTCTTATAATTTCTGAACCATTTCAAAATGGTCAGAAAACTGTATGCTTATCCCATTTCTAAACTTAAAATGGGTTTATCAAGTCCCTCTTTACTGGGACCTGTTCTAAACACAACTGAGCTTATTAACTCACAGTTTCTCAGTTATAGCAAGAAGATTCTAACTCTTACTAACTTATAGGGGGAAAAAGACTATACCATTGTCTATGACTATAGAAGAAATTATGTTCCATTCAAATAAAGCAAATATTAATATGAGTTTAATTCAAAACTTTAACTTTCTAAAATTGGCTCTTACACACACTGAAAAGCTTATAATGTAATAAGCACTGATGTTGCACAACAAGTGACACGTTGGGACAAAGCCGTTCAGATGCCAGGCTCACCCATACTCTTCTATTTGAAAAGAAATTAAAAGCAACAACATCTGCCAGGTCACCTCAGCATCAGTCCAAACGCAGGAGCCGTTTCACTGAGGATGGATGACAAAGATTGAGAGGTCAGTCTGAACACAGAGCCATTGAATAGCTCACTAGCACTGCTGACCATTACCTCTCTGACAGCCTCCAGGGTACAGAGGCATGAATTTAAAGTAAACAGGCGCTTTAACATCTTCAGGTTCACTTTTTTAATTTGTGCAATAAGTAAATTACTGTCATAGTTCACTGTGATTGTCCTTTGTACTAACAGGTTGGGGACGAGTAGTGTTATCAACTGCTGCCATCTGTCTGTTTGTAACTGAATCGATGAGTGTGTAGCAAAGGTCGGGGAGTGTGACTTGGTTTTCTGCTCAACACACAGGTGCAGCATTGTTTGGTGCCGTCCTTGTGTTTCTTAAAGACACAGTGCTTATTTTTCAATAAAGAAAGGATCAAGTGATTTCAATCACATTTTCTACTAGTAATTTTACGGAATTTTGCATAATGCTAGTATTCTATCTATCTATCTATCTATCTATCTATCTATCTATCTATCTATCTATCTATCTATCTATCTATCTATCTATCTATCTATCTATCTATCTATCTATCTATCTATCTATCTATCTATCTATCTATCTATCTATCTATCTAATACCATTTTTAAAACTGGGTATGTCAGATCAGAACAGGTTGGGGAGCATGCAATGGTACAGCATGTTCCTGTCCCCACCACATGACAAAACAGCTTGGGATCCTGGTTGGCACCCCCCAGACAAACATGCAATCCAGTGCCACCCTCCAGAAACAGCCAGCTGTTATGAGGGCTTCCCCTTGGCCTTATCCAGCCACTTGGGTCCTCAGCAATGAGGATCCTGCAAGCCGGGTCACCCTCTGGGAACCCCACAGAGCTGCACAGAACTCCAACCCCCATGAAGCCCTAGGGGAGTCCGAGGCACTGCTGCAACCCAGGGAAGCTGCCATCTAGCGTCCAGGGGGAGATACTGGACTTCCCACCCTTGTCCCCCTGGCAGATGTGGTGAAGGGGCATCCTGGCCAGGCATGGACCCCGGCCAACCGTCACATTCTATTATAATAAAAAAATCTTGGGTCGAGACGTGATCTGACATTTTGATTTCTCGCGAGACATCACACCCTACTTACAAACAATTTAAAACTAAGATCACGGACATCTAATCTCTCAGTTGTTGGAATGCTTTTGGCAGACACACTTCATGTGTTCCCAACTCTTAAAAATGTTATACGTTCTAAATGGCATGTCTAAGCGAAGAAGAAAGAGCAGCGCATTGAAAAGAGACACAAAAGCGTTGGAGAGAAAATGAAGGCAAAAAAGAACAATAATAATCTAAGTGCAAATTCTGAAAATAAGGAAAGTAATAATCAGCTTGGACCAAGTGGAATTGAAAACCTCAATCGGGGTCAGAAATAAAAGACTTAATAAAGACGTTCAAAAGCGAGTTAGAGATTATGAAAGCAGTGGAATCCGAAGGGCTCAAAAACACGTTGGCGATACACATGCAGAGCAGGTTAAAGATTATGAAAGTTGTAAAATTCAAAAGTATCAAAAAAAGATAGTAAAGATCGCATTAGCACAAACAAATGGAAATTATTACTTGGTGAAATAACGGAACAGCAAAAAGAGATTGAATATATGGACATAGGTGATATGGCAGAAGTATGTGATATTGTAAGGCTTTAAAGTTTAAGTTGGGGACTTGTAGATCGTCTAATTTGTGTCACCATCAGGGAAAAGTAGTGTTTCTTCCCAACGAAGAGACGTATCCACGAGAATTAAAAGATTTGTTGTTTGGTGAAAGTGAAATCCACAAACATTACAGGGTACAATAATCCTTTCGCATTCACATCATTCAATGCTCAAAATGTACATTTACACAATAATGGACCATATGCTATGAGAATCTGTGGTCCCGCAACAATTAAAGCTATGACAAGTTTAATTTCGAAGAAACCACGATTCTTTCAGGTGTATATTTATGATCACGGAGAAGCAATGCAACATAGAATCGAAATGGTGTTCGGTCAAATCAGAGCACACATTGACACGATTGAATTTTGGAAACGGGGTTTACCTCACATGCATTTATTGATTACTTTGCAAAATAAATTATGAACTGCTGATGATGTAGATCGGTTTGTCTGTGCTGAAATTCCAAACAGAGAAACCAATCCTGAATTATGGTACAAAGTCATTAAACACATGTCTCACAGGCCACATTTAAAAGATTCAGTATGTTGGGACTCAAAACAGAAAAAGTGTTAAAAGAAATTTCCTAAAGCATGTGTTCAATCAACAGATATGACTATGGCTGGCTTTCCTGATTATCACCGAAGAGATCATCGTCATGAACAGCACACTTATCAAGGAAAGAAAGATGGTAAAATTGTGATGCTCAATAATTCGATGATTGTACCATATAACCCGTATTTGCTCAAACGATTCAATTTCATATTAATGTTGAGTATTGTGCATTGGAAACGAGTATTAATTACATCTTCAAGTACATTCATAAATGGCACAATAGAGTTCACATAACTTTATGGAAAGAACAGCCTCAGGACGAAGTTCAAGCATATTTAGATACTCGGTATGTCAGTTCAGTGGAAAGCGGGTGACATTTAATGGAATTGCCAATGCACGGTCGAAGTCATTCTGTTGAATTATTACTGATTCATTTACCAGGTCAGAATATGATTCAGTTTAAAGAGGGCAAAGAAGCAGAAGCTTTGAAGGTAGCGAAAAATAGAAATACAAAATTAATGGCTTATTTTGAACTGAATCTTTTTAATGAGGTCTGTGAGACATGTGTTTAATGACTTTGTACCATAATTCAGGATTGGTTTCTCTGTTTTGTATTTCAGCACTGACAAACATCTACATCATCAGCAGTTCATAATTTATTTTGCAAAGTAACCAATAAATGCATGTGAGGTAAACCCCGTTTCTGAAATTCGATCGTGTCAATGTATGCTCTGATTTGACCGAACACCGTTTCGATTCTATGTTGCATCGCTTCTCCATGATCATAAATATACATTGACCGAATTGTGGTTTCTTCGAAATTAAACTTGTCGTAGCTTTAATTGTTGCAGGACCACAGATTCTCATAGTGTGTGGTCCATTATTGTGTAAATCTACGTTTTGAGCATTGAATGATGTGAACGTGAAAAGATTATTGTAGACTCAGATATTTTGCCTGTAATGTTTGTGCATTTCACTATCACCAACCAACAATTCTTTTAATTCTCATGGATACGCCTCTTCGTTGGGAAGAAACTCTACTTTTCCCTGATGGTGACACGAATTAGATGATCTACAAGTCTCCGACATAAACTTTAAAGCCTTACAATATCTACATACTTTTGCCATATCACCTATGTCCATATATTCAATCTCGTTTTGCTGTTCCGTTATTTCACCGAGTAGTAATTTCTGTTTGTTTGAGCTAATGCGATCTTTGCTATCTTTTTTGATTCTTTTCAATTTTACAACTTTCATATTCTTTAACTTGCTCTGCATGTGTATCACGCCAACGTTTTTGAACATCTTTATTAAGTCTTTAATTTCTGACCCCGATTAAGGTTTTCAATTCCACATGGTCCGGGCTGATTATTACTTTCCTTATTTTCAGAATTTGCACTTAGATTATTATTGTTCTTTTTTGCCTTATTTTCTCTCCAACGCTTTTGTGTTTCTTTACGACTCTCTGCTCTTTCTTCTTCGCTTAGTTGTTGACATGCCATCTAGGACGTATGAAATTTTTAAAAGCTTGGAGCACATGAAGTGTGTCTGACAAAAGCAGTCCAACAACTGAGAGATTAGATGTCCGTGATCTTGTTTTAAATTGTTTGTAAGTGGGGTGTGATGTCTCACGGGACTTCAAAGTGTCTTCCGAGAAGATCATGTCTCGACCCAAGATTTTTTTTAAATTTTAATAGAGAGATATATGTGCATATACTGTAGTTATGCTTGCGTGTCAGAGGGTCACTCTCCAGGTTCATCCCAGGTATATAAACCATTGAGCCCTGTGTGTCTGTCCAGCTCTCCATTAGGTGAAAAGAAGAGATTATGGAGGCCTCAAATCAAAGTTTAAGGAGTTGAGAAGCAGAAGATGCCTCACGCAGAGGGCACAAAGTGGGCTTTAACTTCCTGCTAATTTTAAGGAGGCCCACTTGTGGTACTGGCACAGCCCCCTTACCTACAGAACCCATGTTTCCTTTTTGAGATTTTTCACACCCAATACTCACTGAGAGGGAAAGGTTGGCATATAGAAAAGAGGCAGGTGGCCATCCTTTGAACACAAAAACCTTCCTGTTTGCCAGTTGGCCACATGTGGACCTGCTTGAGAAATCTGCCCATCTGTGAGTTGTTCTGTTTCAGTTTAATGATGGTGCATTTATAAATGTCTGCTCTGCTCTGAGCTTCTCCTGAGGCGCTTCATTCATTGTTTGCACTGGTTTGTTCCATTTAGAGATCATGCATGTGCTATATAAAAATAAATTGAACTCAACTGGCTCGGTGGTTAGTGCTGCCACCTGACAGTTCCAGTAGACTGGTTCAAATACTGGCCTGGGGTCTTTTCCAGAGGATGTTCTTCTCCTGCAGACTGATTTTAAACTGTTCCATTGTGAGTGAGTGTGCCCAATGATGGATTGGCACCCTAAGGATGGTTAGCATTTGGCTTATGCCCAGCACTGCCACACTCCTAAATATAAAGGTGCCAAAGTAGTTCTACAGGAGAACTGTTTCAAAGAACCATCCATATGAAGTTTCCAGAAAGAACCTTGGATAATAAAATAGATGACAACAACTTTATGAAATGCCAGTGGGCTTACAATTTTTAAAAAGACTCTCACTGCATACAACAACACCAACTAACACTCGATCTGTTAGCAGCCTGTTAGGTAGATTACACTTTCTGTTCTGTCCACAAGTTAGGGGCCTCTTCACAGTCCAAGGAACCAATTTAGTATTCAGAGAACACGTCCCAGAAAGAAATGGGTCAAGCAATGTGGAACCACACAACCCAGTAAAGTGCCATTAAAGAGTCAGGACTTTTAGGAGTGCAGGATGGGCTGGAGCTTCCTGTGACCCCAAATTGGACTAAATGAGGCTGAACCTGGCCTGGCCAAAGACAACATGCAGTTTGCACTTTGTCCCCATGTCACCTTCTTTTCCTTTGGGCCCTTGAAATGGAGTCATTCTTCATGAGGGCACTCTTAAAAATGCTGGTTCTTTAAAGGCATTTTATGGTTTCTTTACTGGGTTGTGTGGTTCCTTGAAGAACCATTGCTTGACACACCATTAAATTCTGGAAAGGGCTCTTAGCATATGAAGTTTTGAAAATCTTTCTAATATGTAGGAAAAAACAGAAATCTTGAATGTATAGTCAGCTACCTAGTAGGACAGTGACACATTAAGAACACCTGAAATGAGTCTGTGTGATTGTAGGCAGCGAGAGTCCTTTTTAAAACCAGGAGCCACATCTGTGACCATCTATTTGTGGTTATTCACAATATGGAGTCTGTTATGGATTCAAATAAATCAAAGCTTCTTTCTGGATCCTTCAGGTTTATGGGTTTACTGGAGATCAGAAATGACTCCTCTATGGCACTGCTCTGAAGATCTGCTCTGGCACCTTCATTTTTAAGAGTGTGTAAGAGCTGTGCAGGCAGATGAACTCCTGTTTGATTTCCATCTATCCATTCATTATCCAACCTGCTATATCCTAACTACAGGGTCACGGGGGTCTGGTGAGGCCAATCCCAGCCAACACAGGGTGCAAGGCAGGAAAGAAACCCCGGGCAGGGCGCTAGCCCACTGCAGGGCACACACACATACCCACACACCAGGGACAATTTAGGATCACCAATGCACCTAACCGGCATGTCTTTGGACTGTGGGATGAAACCCATGCAGACACGGGGAGAACATGCACACTCCACACAGGGAGGACCCGGGAAGTGAACCCAGATGGGTCTCCTTACTGTGAGGTAGCAATGCTACCCACTGTGCCACCGTGCCACCCCCTGTTTGATTTCCTCTCAGTTTAATTTCATATTGAATATTTTATGAATTCTGGATATCTCTGACATCCATCTATCCCATCCATTTTCCAAACCTGCTAATCTGTGGCAGGGATGTAGAGAAGCCGGGCCTATCCTAGAAAGCATCAGACACAAGGCAGGAGCAATCCTTGGGCAGGGTGCCAGTCCATCACAGGGTGAAAACACACACACACTCATCAAGGACCAGTTTAGCAATGTCAGTCCTCCTAACCTGTGAGTCTTTGGACTCTGAGAGGGTACCAGAGCACCCAGATGAAACCCAACTGGACACAAGAAGGACATGCAGACTCCACGAATAGAGTATGTGGCGCACAGCACCACCTCATAACTGATATGTCATGTAGAATAAGTAGGATAAGAACAACATTCTAGTTCATACACAGGCTGCAGCTCAAAGTGCTTTACAAGACGTCAAAGGCAAAATTACAAGAAAAGAAAAAACAAATTAAAATTAGATATGAAAAACAATGCATAAATATAGTATACAAGAATAAATAATGCACATTTACATGTGACAGATACATAGTAAAGACAAACATCCATCCATTATCCAACCTGCTATATCCTAACTACAGGGTCACGGGGCTCTGCTGGAGCCAATCCCAGTCAGCACAGGGCGCAAGGCAGGAAACAAACCCCGGGCAGGGTGCCAGCCCACCACAGTAAAGAGAAACAGAGTCCTTAAATATAGATATTGAATTATTTATTTTTAAGTCTCTAAATGACAGTCTGATGATAAGGTCAGTTGGCCAATGTGGAAAAAAAATTTTGCATGGGTTCAAGGGGGGCTAAAGACTAGGCAGCCCCCAACAGGCCTTCTGCCTAACATGGAGGTGCTAAAGTTGAGTTTTTTTGTTTCTTAAGGTTTTGACTTGGAAGATTTGAGGCAGTGGGTCTCATGGCAGGTTATTTGCTTTCATTCAGACTTTCAAACATCGTAGGCAGCTGCACAGGTTCAGGTAGTGGGGACATTCAGAACAACTGGAAAAGAAAAAAATAAGATAAACATAAAAAAAGGATTTAAAAATATATCAAGACAAATGGGGACAGGGAGCAACAGTTTTCTGATTTTGTTTGCCATCTTAGTATTTACTTATTGTGTTATTTCATTGAAGGAGCTGTGTCAGGATGTGAAAGCAGACAAGATGATCAGACACAGACAGAGATCGTGTGCTTTGTAAGGAACCATCCGCCCATCCAGGACTTGCTCCTGCGTTACACAAAAGAGAAGCTGCAGCTTCCTTGGCTGTGAAGTGACCGAACAAATGAATGAACGAAGCCGAACTTTGGGCAGTCTGTGTGAAATGGAAAAGTGCCCCCCAAACCCCCGACGTACAGCAGGTAAACCGCAGGGCGCCACTAACTCTCATCTTTAGGTCCAGGGCTGACTTGATGTTGTCATATATGTCTCGCCACGCAAAAACAGATGAACGTGATGGGGAGAAGCGGGGCGAGCTGACGTGTGTGAGTAGGGACTTTCCTGCACACCTTAAAGTGAAAGTGTCGTGAAACCAGGGTGAAAGTCCTCCTCCAGCTGAACAGCAGTTTCACTTTCTGTTCGCAGTGGTGCCAGTCCAAGAGAGAAGCTGGTGGTGTCCATTCACACAGGTGAGTCTGTCTTCTCGGCTTGTTGCGAGTTCGTTCATTTCACGGGAGACGTGGCGCAGTGATTAGCGCTGCAGTTGCTGTACAGCTGCCGGAGAACGGGATTCGACAGCTTCTCTGTGTGTGCTCGTTATTAGATTTTTCTCCCGCATTCATGGGTGACTAGATTTTCTGTCCTGGAATCGAGCGGAATTCGGTCCGAGGTTTGATTCTTTTGTCCCGGTATTGAAATAGACTTCCCGTGAAATTCAGTGTATAGTTTGGTGTTGCGCATGAGCAGTTAGGCATAATCGAAATTGATGTCTTCGTGATTTCGTGTCCTTTCGATTCCACGTGTGCTCGTGCCCAGCGCCCATATGCCAGTCGCCAATGTTCACGACGTGCACCCGGCTCTTCTGCCTTTTACTCGCGGTATGCGACGCGCGGCAAAAAGTGAACGGAAACGGTGGATTTGAAGGAGACAGCGGAGGAAAGTTACCTCTCCGTCAGCCGAGAAAGCTGCTCCCTAAATGATCTCTTTTCCAGCTTTTTCAGCGCAGATACAAATCAAATATTTACATTTTTTTAAAGTTTATGGAGCTCGGAGTTATTTTATTAGAAGCACACCCAGTGCTATTTGAATAACTCAAAGGCATTAGAAAGGTAACCAGAAGGGATGAGGCCTGGGGATTTGCTACTGATAACGCATACATGTAGATCAGGAAACCGTTTTTTAACTGTAAATAATAATAATAATAATAATTATAATAATTATAATACATTTTATTTGTTCGAACAATAGATGAAATACAGATTATAAACAAAACTAAAAATACAAAATTTTAAAATCAGACATAGCAATTGTAATTAAAGAGAAAAAGCAGCCTTAAAACAAATGAGTTTTAAGTTTAGACTTGAAAAGTGAAAATGATTCAATATTTCTAAGCTCAGGTGGTAGTGAGTTCCAGAGCTGAGGAGCAGAGCAACTGAATGGTAAGACGGGTGAAGGGGACAGTGAAGTGGACAGAGGAAGAGGATCTGAGAGTACGGGACGGAATGGCAACATGGAGGAGATCATACAGATATGGAGGGGTGAGGGTGTGGAGAGCCTTAAAAGTTAGTAGGAGAATTTTGAATTGAATGCAGAACTGAACTGGAAGCCAATGAAGCTGCTGCAAGACGGGAGTGATACGGTGAATAGAGGGGGGTTCTAGTAATGATGCAGGCAGCTGAATTCTGGACCAGTTGAAGCTTATAAAGAGATTTGCGTGAAAGACCAAAGAAAAGGGAATTGCAATAATTGAGATGAGAGTGATGAAGGCTATGAACGAGGATATCAGTGGTGCGGGGATTGGGGTGGTGGGGGTGGGGGGTTGTTGGGGCAATACGATTAACGTTATGCAAGTGGAAATACGCAGACCGGGAGATGTTATTGATGTGGGACTGAAAGGATAAAGTACTTCCAAGGATAACACCTGTGGGGAACGGGAGACAGAGGAATTATCAATAACAAAGGAAAAATGATCAGTTTTAGATAATGTTGATTTTGTACCAATGAGGAGAACCTCAGCTTTGTCACTTGTTATTCAATTTAAGAAAATTTGCAGAAAACCAGGATTTAATTTCTGCTATGCAATCAATAAGTGAGGAGGGTGGAAAGGAAGCAGTAGGTTTGCTAGTGAGATAGAGCTGGGGGTCATCAGCATAACAGTGGAAGTTAATGTTATATTTATGAAAGATATTACAGAGGGGAAGGAGGTAAACAATGAAAAGGAGGGGCCCCAGGACAGAGCCCACCTGAAGTAACAGCAGTGGGTTGGGATTTAAGCTGAACAAACTGAGTGTGGACTGAGAGGTAGGATCTGAACCAGTCTAGTGGAGTCTGGGTAATGCTAATCGAAGATAATCTATTGAGAAGAGTCGTGTGACAAATAGTGTCAAAGGCTGCGCTCAAATCAAGGAGGATGAGAATAGGAATTAAACCAGAATCAGCTGCCATAAGGAGGTCGTTAGTCATTTTTATAAGTGCTGTTTCTGTATTGTGGAGGGAACGAAAACCAGACTGGAACGGTTCACACAGATCATTATAAGATAAATGAGAATGAAGTTCAATGCTCACTATTTTTTCAAGAATTTTGGAAATGAAGGGTAGATTATAAATAGGATGAAAATGACTGAAATTAATTGGATCAGCAGCAGGTTGTTTCAGTATTGGGGTTATTGCAGCAGTTTTAAAAGATGAAGGAACAGTACCAGTAGTGAGAGAAGAGTGGATTATAGCAGAGATAAGGGAGACCAGAGAGGGGAGGCAGGCTGTGACCAGAGCTGTAGGGAGGGAGTCCAGCTGACAGGTTGGTGGCTTAGACTTACAGACGAGATCTGAGATTTCTGAGAAAGTAGGAAGCTGAAAAGAGGAAAATGAGTGAGTAGGTGGGTGAAATTCAAATGAAGTGCTGGAGGAATCCGTACAGAGAGACTGGTGAATCTTCTGGATTTTTTCATTAAAAAAGGACATAAAGGAATTGTAAAAATCAGGTGAGTAAAGGTGAGAAGGTGAAGAATCTGGGGGTTGTGTGATAGTGTTTAGTAGTGAAAACAATGACTTGGTGTTGCCTTCATTGGAAGAAATAATGAGAGTACAGTGTAATAGTTAGATTTAGTTTGGGCAATACAGTCCTTGTAATAAAGTATATGGTTTTTGTACATCTCTTTGTGAACAAAGAGTCCAGTTTTTTTATACAACTGTTCAAGTTGCCGGCCTTTGGCATTCAAAAGCTGAAGTTCAGGTGTGAACCAGGGAGCAGAAAAGAAGAAAAAAACAGATCTAGTATTTAATGGAGCAACAAAGTTAAGAATACCATTAAGTCGAGTGTTATAGTGTGAGACCAGTTCTTCAGGAATGTCCATAAGGGAATCAATACTAGAGGAAAGAGAGTCTAAGTTAATATTCTTAATATTACGGAAAGACATGAGATGGGAAAGCTTAGTATTGGAAAGTGCAAGATTAACATTGAATGAAATACAAAAGTGATCAGTTATGGGGAGTTCATCTGCAGTACAATCAAGCGGGGTAACTCCAGAACAGCAAATCAAGTCCAAGATAAATCCTTTGGAATGAGTGGGAACATCAGAATGCTGTTGAAATACAAAACTCTCAAGGCAGGATGTAAAGTCTCTAGTAATAGGGACATTGATATTATCCAAATGTATATTGAAATCCCCCAGAAGTGTTATGTTTGATGAAACAGTAGATAAGTATTTAAGAAAAACAGCAAAGTCGTTCAGAAAGTCATTATTTGATTTAGGGGGCCAGTAAACAGTTGCAATAATCGTAGGAATAGGTCCAGTTAATTGACACACAATGGATTCAAATGAACTGAGTGCAGGAACGGACAACGGCAGGACTTTCCACTTCTCACGATACATTAACGCGAGACCTCCACCTCAGCCACAGCCACGATATTGACAGATGTAAACTCACCCCAGGGGAGTGATATTCGTAAAGTTGGGAAAAGTCATGATGTTGTTGCTATGTCTCGGTTAGACAGAAAAAGTCAAACTTACAATCAGTGAGGAGATTGTGGATGAGAGGCCCCTTACTTGTGAGTGAGTGGATGTTCAACAGACCAAAGTTGACAATGGCGTTATCACATTTAGCAATGGTGTTAGCTGACCGAGTTAGGCTGGCTAACACACTGTGGTCAGTGACACTGCCTAAGTTAAGTGGAGGAAGTCAAGAACTGGACCACATGGGGTTTATTATTTTCAAACTGTCAGCCTAGAGACTCCAGTGGGACCCGTGGTGGATATATCTCTGACGGGGGAGGAATACGATGTCTGGGTGGAGATACAGCCCAGTCAGTGGAGTCTCGGACAGGTGGAAATGCAGTCGGAGGAGCTCGGCAGCTGAGTACTGAAGCAGGCCCATCACAGGTTGAATAGCAAGTGACAGGAGGGACCAGACAAACACAAACCAAATAAATATCCTACTGGTTCACATGTTAAGCGAAGATGCAGACACCTCAGATGTCCGGAGAACAAAGTCAAGTAAGTTTCAAAGGGGGGATAGGCTGAAAAATAGTCCATACACAGCCACACTGAAGTGTCAACAAAATCATCAGTCTAGCTATAAATGACTGAAAAATAATGCTCGAAGAATAAGTCTGCCCAAATGAAAACAGTTGTTTATTCCATTAGATCGTAAGCTAATCGTAAAAAAGTAAAATAGTTACCGGTGAGCAGCAGCAACCAGTCCCACCAGCGTTCGCTCAACCAGAAGAGAACTGTACTGAAGAAGAGCCGATCCAGTCATGGCGGAGGGCAACCACTCTGCTAACATCATAGGCTGCCAGTTACTGAACTGATTACTAAACAATAAAACGTTACCAATTTATATGGAAGGAAAGTGCTGTATGTGATCATTTGTGATGATGTGATTCAGACATGAGCGGCACGGTGGCGCAGTGGGTAGCGCTGCTGCCTCGCAGTTGAGAGACCTGGGGACCTGGGTTCGCTTCCCGGGTCCTCCCTGTGTGGAGTTTGCATGTTCTCCCCGTGTCTGCGTGGGTTTCCTCCGGGTGCTCCGGTTTCCTCCCACAGTCCAAAGACATGCAGGTTAGGTGGATTGGCGATTCTAAATTGGCCCTAGTGTGTGCTTGGTGTGTGTGTGCGTTTGTGTGTGTCCTGCGGTGGGTTGGCACCCTGCCTGGGATTGGTTCCTGCCTTGTGCCCTGTGTTGGCTGGGATTGGCTCCAGCAGACCCCCGTAACCCTGTGTTTGGATTCAGCGGGTTGGAAAATGGATGGATGGATGGATGATTCAGACATACGTAAGTAGGATGTGACATTAGGACGGAACTGATATGATAATCATGGATCATGAAAAGTATCTATGATGGTGATGTGAAAGAGATGGCCACAGGACTCCTGGACATCACAGACACCGATGTTCTGTATGTGATGTTATGAAGGTGATTTCAAGTTCAAAGCTAAAAACTGCTAGAAATCTAAACTCTGCAATGGCATCAAAGCCTAAAATGAATACTGCCCAGGGTGACCAGATGTACCAGTTTGACCATGCGTGCCAATGAACTGAGAAATAACTGAAATATAACAAACTGCCATCTAAGGAAGTTTTATTGACAAGGCTGAAGTTGCCTGCTTGTTTGCGGCTCCATATCCGATTGCAGCCAGACTCTTATTCAGTGTTAACAGAAAGACAGCTGCCTTCGTAGGAGAGTTTTGCCTGGCCCAGTGCAGGTACCTGAGTGAAATGGACTGGGATAGTTGGCACACTCCCATATCTAATGAGTGGGATTTAATGTGATGTTTAATTAGCAGGTTAAAGGATACAATGGCCCTGGGCAGGGAAACACTCAACGGCATCTTAACAAAGGTGTCTGTCTTTCTATAAAGGTGTGGAAATTATGGCATTTAACACTTTACAGTGCCCATTAAACATCACAGTAAATCTAATTTATTAGATAGCAGAGTGTCCCAAGTTTGCTAGTCCATTTGACCCAGGTACCCACATTGAGCTGGGTAAAACTCAACTGAAATGTAACAAAGAAATATGTGTGTTCTTTAAAACAGTACAAATTTGGGTGGCCCTTTGCCATTCTACTCTGTATAGTGCCCATTAAACATCATAGTAAAATGAAGTTGTGTTTAATAGAAATAACAGTACACTCCTTGGAGAATCACCGATGAATCTTCCAACAACGACCTATCTCAAAAAATCACAAAATACTCTGTAAACTTTACGTGAAGAATTTACTGTGAATCACAACTTGGTGTGACCAAAAATGGCGACAGCATAATTTAAGACCTCTAATTCAAGAACCTTTGCCATGTGTTGGTGATGACTTTACACACTCAGAGTGATTACACTCCAATTTTTTTTTTTTTTTTTGGTAATCAAATTTGTATTGATAAAATGAAAAAGGAATGCAGCAAAAGAAAACCAACAATAATAACTGATCTTTGGGCTATATAAGAACAAACATGAAAACACCACCCCACCTCATCTGAGACAGCTACTGTATTTAAACAGAAACACAATGACAGATGGAAAAAACACTTAATGAGTAAAGTGGCACACGCACCACACAGGAGTACAAGGCAAAGTAAGCAAAAAAAAAAGAAGCTGGTTAAGTTCACAGATGATACCAAGAAAGGTGGATTGGCAGGTAATTGAGAATCCATTGAATCATCACAGAGGGACTTGGATAGCAGACAGGCTTGGGCAGATTTGTGGCTGATGACATTTAATGTCAGTAAATGTAAAGTATTACACATAGGAAGTAAAAATGTTAGGTTTGAATACACAATGGGGGTCTGAAAATCCAAAGTACTCCTTTATGAGAAGGTTTTAGGAGTCATAGTGGACTCGACAAAAAGCTTCCCAGTCCTGTCCACTTAATTCTTCTAAAATAACATCACATTGAGTTTTGAAAGTCCCTAAAGTCCTGCTGCCACCACACTGCTTGGTCACTTAGTCCATGTGCCTGGAGGTTCTTGTGCTGAAGACAAACCTCCTAATGTTTGTGTGAAATTTACCCTTCACAAGTTTCCAACTGTGTCAGAGTGTTTTTGAGTAATTGATTTTAAAGTCTCGATCCACTTACAGTATTTCTTCTTGACTACCACATTACTTGGTCGCTTATTCCATGTGTCTGTGACTCTCTGTGTGAAGAAAAACTTCCTAATGTTTATTTACCCTTAACAAGTTTATACCTGTGTCCCCGTGTTCTTGATGAACAGTCTCGATCCACTGTACTAATTCCCTTCATAATTTTAAACACTTCAGTCAGGTCTCCTCTTAATCTTCTTTTGCTTAAACTGTAAAGGCTCAGCTCTTTTAATCTTTCGTCATAATTCAACCCCTGTAGCCCAGAATCAGCCTAGTCGCTCTTCTCTGGACATTCACTAGCGCTACTATGTCCTTTTTGTAGCCTGGAGACCAAAACTGCCCACCGTACTCCAGATGAGGCCTCACCAGTGTGTTATAAAGCTTGAGCAGAACCTCCTGTGACTTGTACTCCACACATCAAGGCGCTATATAACCTGACAGTCTGTTAGCCTTCTTAATGGATTCTGAGCAGTTTATGGTGACGAGTCCACTAAGACTACTAAATCCTCATAAGATGGACTCTCGATTTTCAGACCCCCTATTGTGATTGTTATTATATCCTATATTACATGACCTTCATTATTATTTATTTTATACTGGTCATTTCACAGAGATGTGTTTCCACTTTGCCATTAAAGAGTCTTTTTTTCTGCTGATCAGTGTTATAAAACCTAAATTAAATCCACTTGGATTGTAAGTTGTATAACAATAAAATGTGAAAATTTCAGTGGGGGTCGTCACTGTATATACAGTACTGTACAGAGTTTAGACATACTGATGCCAAGTTTGTTCATTATTTTGTGTGCTTTTTCTGTTATTATTAATTGTTCCTTATATTATAACTCACTTAGCACTAAGTTTATTTGTCATTCTTATTCTACTGTTACAGTACAGCATATTTTCTTTGTAATTAATATTTCCAGTCAAAGGTTACTTTACCAGTCTGTTTTATGACTCAGTATGGATCAGAGCCAGGCCTAGAACATGAGCAAAGTCTGGCACAGCACACACTCTCTCACACACACACACACGCGCGCGCACACACACGCACATACACACACACACACACACACACGCACACAGTCTTAGGGGGCTAATCTTAAGACTCCAATTTTTTTTTGGATGTATGAGGAAGTCATGTGGACTTGAGGAAAGAGTGTAAACCTGAGCGGACAGTAGAGACATAAGGCAGAAAGGGTAACCATTGTGCTGCTATCCCACATATCAAAGCAAATGACTGATGATTTAAAATAAAGTGCGACACTAGTTTATCGGTCATCTTTGCCTAAGTTTTTGGTAATATATGTCTTTGTAAGAACTTAACGTCCCTGGTTTTGAGAACCAAAAAAAGAAAATATAGCACAATAACAAACAAGCAGCAATGCAGGCTGTCACAATCTGCATATAAAATCAGTTACATGAGAAACATAAGAACATAAGAAATTTGACAAACGAGAGGAGACCATTCAGTCCACCAAGCCAGTTTGTTTAGCTAACAGCTAAGCTCTGCCCATATCTCCTCCAGATTCTTCTTAAACGTTGTCCAGGTTTCTGCTTCAACTCCATGTCTTGGTGGTTTGTTTCTGAGTCCCACAACTCTTTGTGTAATGAAGTGCCCCCAAGCTTCAGTCCTAAATGCAATTTCCCCTTCATTTCCACTGATGTCCTCCAGACTGTAATTCACCCTTAAGCCAAAAGAATGTTGAGGGATCTCCTTTATTAATGCCTTTGAAGATTTTAAATACCTGGATGAGGTCCCCATGCAGTGTCCTCTGCTCAAGATTACACAGGTTTAATACTCTGAGTCTGTCACAGTAGGTTGTGTCCTTAAGTTCCATGATGAACTTGGTTGCTCTCTTCTGCACAGCTTTAAGTGCTGCTATGTCTTTCATGCTCACAGATATGGTCTTACTAGAGCATTATATAGTTTAGCGTAACGTCCCTTGATTTGTATTCAATAGCTTTTATGATATATCCTAACCTCTTAACATTGCCTTTTCAATTGCTTCTGTACATTGCTTACTCGATGAAAATGTTGTTTCAGCATAAACCCATAAAACCCTTTCTGAGATTGCTTACTTTATGACAGTTCAAATGATTAATGTCCTTATTAATAGAAGATCACCTGCCACCCTCAAGTCCACAATCACATCATGTGTGGATTCTGCCTGACGCCACAGTGGCAGGGTGCAGTAGTCAGACTTGTGCAGTTTAGTTCTCCAGACTACAAAGTGCCATCACTGTCTTTGAGTTCCTTTACCAGTACACCAGCTGCTGCCATCTGTCCACCTTCTGGAGGCGATCCTGACTTCTGACATCTAAAACAAATCCATTTCATGTTAGGTGACCTTTCAGTGTCTGTTTCAGAATGGCTCTAGATTTACAGTTCTTTTGTGTTCTTACCAATCCAGTGTGTTTATTTTGGACAAAAGTACGTGGGATTCATGAACTGACATGTTCTTTGTTTACAGAGGTGCCTTCAGCTCTCAGTTAGCCTCAAGTGAACATGGACAACTCTGAACCCAAAGGTAAGTAAAATTAATGTGTGTTAGAGTAACTAAATAAAAGGCACAGAAATGATCGACTACCACCACCACTGCGGCAGCAGCAGCAAACATGAGAAATGGGCGACCAACACGACTCCACGGCTGGTCTCAAACAACAGCACAGAAAGCATGTTTTTCCTAAGCTTCATTTTTTATTGCCATCATGCTGCAGATTTCTGTTCCTGAGGGTGAAGATTCAATTAGTCTTTTATTCCCAGAACTACAAGCATTTTTAATGTTTTTTAAGATTTCTTTCCATGAATTTTATCTTCGTTCCTCTGAATTGCTTTGTTTCTTTCCTTAATTGGCACCCAAACAGAAATGAAATGTGAAGTGAGGGAGACAACAGAAGACAAACTAAGTCAGGGTCTCAAACATCAACCAATTTCTTTCCAACCGTTTGCTTAATTAGGCGCCAATTTTTTTTGTTAATTAAACCCGTTCTTTAATTCCATGGCTTGTTGATGCTCTCATTGTTCAATAGCAGACATTTCCAAAATTGTTGATTTTCTCTTTTCTAAGAGCTCTGTTCAAATGTTTTGAGGACATGAGCAGAGCAACATTCCTGAGATCTTCATCTTTCTTTATTTTCAGATATTGTATGATAGACGCAGTTTGCTGGTCATGTTTTGGCTCATTTTGTATCTCATTATTGTCTGGCGGCTAATTAAGGGAAAAGAAACAATTAAGGGGGCTGAGTCTTCAAGAATAAGTCAATTAAAATTAATGCAAAAGATGTTAACAGCAAACGGGACACTAATTAAGAAAAGGGTCAGAATGAAAACCAGCAGTCACTGCGGCCCTCCAGGACTGGAGTTTGAGACCACCGATCTAGTCCATCCTCCCCACAATTCCTACATTTCTCCATCCTCCATTGCAATCCTACATTCCTGTCCTGCTCACATGTCCAGCACACCTTTGGCTGCCCACTATAATGTATCAGTCCCCTTGTTCTTCCTATCTGTAAGGTAGGGGGAAGATGTTTTAATTCCCCCATCTCATTCAGAGTAGCTTTACTAAAAAAATATAAACACATCTCCTTCTATGCTACTTATCTGGACAATACACAACCTTTCCCTCCATTACAGAATTTGTTCTGAGAACATTATGATGTTGACAGACCTCTGAGACAAGGGCTGCACTGGTATCTTCTTTTCCGAATCAGTTTTGAGTTTCTCATGGGATATGCCCTTAGTGAAGATAACCTCAGAAGTCTATTGTGGAAAGCAAAAATCCACTATACCTTTTGCGCTGAGAAACCAAGGTTCTTCAAGAGTGTCAATGGAAATGAAGGTGATTTGATGCATCTTCACCTCTTGCACCAACTGAAAGTGGGCCACATGCTTTCTTTCCACCTTCAATGCCATTCTTTTTGATCTCATCCTCTGAAGACTTCTTTCCTTGACAAAAAAATTAATGAACCTAAACCACCATGTCCTGAGGAATTTCGGACAATGATAACCTGCCAACCTACTGAATGATCTTCTAAGGTTGTGAGGCATTCCGTATACTTAACAAAAGAGAAATGCCATTTTCCTCTGCCAGGTAACCACTGTCACACTTCACTATATTCCTTTTGATCGTATGTCCTTTTCTCCTTCCAGCTCACAGCTTTCTCATCCACCACACCTGATGCCCTTTCTTTTTCTGTTTCGAAGACCACCTCCGTTCACTTATGTGTTCTCATCGTAAGTTAATGCTAATCTTCACACACCCCGTGCTTCTCTCCTGTTGGCTGTCATTATTTATGCACCCAGTAAATCCCGAAGCCAAGTCTCGCCTCTGTGGTGAACTGCATGGACCATGTACATGGCATGTGTGGTACTGTAATCAATGGGCAACAGTATGAGGCGCACTTTAAAGAGGGTCTTTGAGAAAACTCACAGTCATTGTGTGCCATGTGTAACATGTTTTGAATATTGATGAAGTGGTCCACTTTAAGAAAGTTATTTTGACAACCCTAATGTATTTGGATATTTAGTGATTTATGTATTTTGCTGCTATTTTATAATTATTTTCAGTGACCTTGTGGCCACCCTGGAATTTTACTCAGGTCCCCTAATGGGCGAGAGATGAAGCACTGATCTATCAGAACCCAAAATATTGAGATCTATTGCATTACTAATGCAAATTTCTTTTTGTCATTCTTAAACATGAAATCTGCCTATCTGGCTTGCCTGTGCTGCATGAAGACTGGAGAAAAGTGAACTGGAGTCAAAGGCAAGTGTCTGTGGGGCTGGTGGGGAGGGGCCTTTGTTAAGGAACAGATGGACACCAGACGGCTGCCTGCTTGTCAAAAATGAGAGGTGCACACAAAGTCCTGGGTCAGGGTGGTTGATGGCTGCACAGATTTAAAGTTAAGCACCTATAGATGAGAACAGTGGTAGGACAGTACTAATGGTCAAACTCAATGTCTCACCTCCAAAAGGGCAGGAACACCCTGGCTATTAATGTAGGTGAGTTCTTTTATCCTGTGAGGGTTTGCCATTTAGCTGCAGCCTGTCATGTCAAGGTTAACTGCCTGCTGTCACAAGAGGGTTGTCTTATTCTTCTATCTCTTCATGTTTTCCCACTTCTATGTTGGGTTGACGTGCTTGATCATCCGATTCTTCAAAACTTTTAATGAACATTGAAATAACTTCATAGTACATGTTTAATTATTGCATACATCAATCCATCCAGGGCTGCGTCAGTCCCAGCAAGCACACAGCACGAGGCAGAAACAATCCCTGAATGAGGCACCAGTTCATTGCTACCGCTGTCCACCATGTCCACACGTTTAATAACAGTATACATTATTTAAATGAAGTTAAATATTTACCTGTATAGTGTAATATACGTTGTACATACTTTACTGCATTTCATCTGAAAAATGATATCAAGAGCTCCAATAAGATAGCGCCTGGAAATCTAAATCGACTTAGAAGCCAGTTGTCATCATCTGTAAATACGCTCTCTCTTCTATTGAATTGAATTGAATTCCTTTATTGTTATTGTATGGTACAATGAGATTCAATATACAAATCCTCCATAAACATATTTTCCTATAAAATGGTAAAATAACAACAACAATAAAAATAATAATAATAATAAGATGATAAAAAACAATGAAAAATATACAATATGAAAGCAAAAGTGGCTCAGGTTGTGCAATATTACAACTGTAATGCAAGTTTACAGTGAGGTAATTGTACTTATAAGTACAAACAGTTCTACAAGGAGCACTTGATGGACTGATTGAGTGCATTTATAGTTCTTGGGATGAAACTGTTTCTGAACCGTGAGGTTTGTGAAGAAATGGCTCTGAAGCATTTGCCGAATTGGAGAAGTTCAAATAGACTGTGCACATGGCTGAGGCAGCATGTGCTAGAAGCTGTACCCTAATATTTCTTCCTGCTGTTGACACAATCTGCGGTAGAGCTCTGTGATCAGCTGCTGTAGAGCTGTGATTCCACTCTCCGATACAGTGGGTTAAAATACTCTGAGTGGTGAACTGAAAGTTAACAACGTTAAAGTAGCTGTGGTATTTGGAATAGTTTGGCCATTCCATGCACCATTATATGATTACAGTTTGATTACAATCAGATGCCTTAAACTAAAATATGATATGAAGTAAATTTCAGTGTATTTGATAAAGTCATGGCATTAATGTGAATCTAAAAAAAGTAAGGGAAGCCACCCAGAAACAGTAGCACTGCTTTGACGCCGGGTGCCGCCAGTTTGCAAAACCAAATAGTGAACTTGCGTACTCAAGGTATTGAGCTGGCGTGAAAATGTGCATGGCTTTACGCCAAGTTTAGTTTTTATACATTGTGATGTGAGTGTGGAAATAGGGGTACGCAACATTTTTGTGCGTACGCACCGTTTATATACATGAGGCCCCAGGACTTCCATTCCTATCACTCTTTTTCCCACACATTCATTGTCTCTCCTTATCACATGTCCATACCACTTCAATCTATATTCCTATACTTTCTCAGATATGTTTCCCACTTTTGTTGTACATCTGTTGGTCTCATTTCTTATTCTGTTCTATTTGGTAACTCCACACATCCATGTCAACATTCTCATTTGGACCACATCCAGTCTTCTCCTGTGATGTGTGGAAACAAGCCCGGACACCAACACAAACAGACACAGGAAGTCCCAAACACACACTTTTAATCACCGTATTTACAATATTTACATTTCTGCACACAACACAGTGCCCCCTGCACCAAACACCTCTCTAAAGTCCGGGCCTCTCAATAGTCCTTCCTTTCACCACCTCTGCTCCTCACTCCCGAGCTTTGTCCTCTTCCTCCCGACTCCGGCTAATGACTGAAGGAAGGCAGCCTCTTTTATATCCACCCGGATGTGCTCCAGGTGCCCTATGACGATCTTCCTGTGGCACTTCCTGGTGTGGCGGAAGTGTTGCATGAGCATTCAGAAGCACTCCGGGTGTCCCTGGTAATCCTTCTGGCAGCACTTCCGGGTGTGGCAGAAGTGCTGAGATCCAGGGCTTCTCAATCCTCCGGGTGCCCCCTTGTGGTGGCCACGGGCCCCAATAGGGTTGAGCTTCCATTCTCGGTTCCCGTGGCTCCCATATAGACCAGGGTGGCTGCCCTTTCGTGGCCTAGGGAAGGTATAATCCCTCTCCCGGTCCTTCCAGGCGTCCTGGCTGGGGATAAGCCCCCAGCCGACCGCCACAGCTGCCTCTACTGCCCAAGTCTCAGCTCTATGCATCACTGCTGGTCTTACCACCATCTTAAAAATCTAACCTTTAACCTTTGCCTTGATACTCCTGATACCTTCCTCTAGGTATTCCATCCACACTGCACTCTGTGAGTTATCTTTGCATCTCACGTTCCATCTCAGGCTACCACTCATCTCTCAGGAGGGTTGAACTTTAGTTACCAGTGGTTTTGAATGGCAAATGCAACAGACATTTGCCAAATGTGTGGAAAACAATCTCTAGTTAAGCAAAGTAAAAGTATGCCAGTGCAAAAGTTAATATTCATGAGCCATCTGTACAAACCTTCACCATTTGTTTCTGCTCTACAGGTTTCAATAAATAACGAATGGGTTTTTATCACATTTTTTTGGCTTTATTGTAACTCCATTTTGTACTCAAGGCTCCTGTTGCCTGCCCTTTTATTAATTGGGTATCTCTGTTTTTGAATCTACTCATGGTGGAACCCCTTCCCTCAGCAGCTCATTCTTCACAAGATAGCAGTGATGAACTCAAACTCTAGGCCTTTGGATTTCAGAAAACCCCTTTCAGCCAAAGGAGCTCATGACAGACTTTTTTGGCCCCCCAGCCAGTTGGCTACTAACCTATGAGGGACCTCTTACAGTACCTAGCAGCGGGATCCACCTCATTCTGGCTCAGCCCATTGTATTATTTTGTACCCTTGTTATGGCTGTGACCTTTGACCATTGCACTCCTCAAGCACTTGCCTGTTTGGATCTTCTCCACTGGCATGCTTGCAGTCTTTTAACTAAACTGTAATGATGCTCAGTTATTCATTTATTTGACAAGTTGCACAATGCCTTTCAAAGTTTCGTAGACTATCAGTTTTATCAGAAGATTAATTTAAGTCTAACTTCCTTTGGTCTATGGTGGAATCCTGGGTTTAAATTCCATGCTTAATCATCGTCTGAGTAGAGTCTTCACACATCTGTAAGAATTTCTCCCCCCCGGTTTTCCACTCACCACCCCACATCAGGTTAGGTCAATTGGTGACTCTAAACTGAAACTGGCCTGATGTTACCAAGATGGGCTCTGACTTTGTACAGCCCTGAACTGAATGAGACAAGTTGGTTATTCCATGTAGTTCTATCATGCATGAGCATGTATGAATGTCTGTCTCTGCTTGAGACTTTGAGCATTTAATGCTCTCTTGTAAATGTCCCCATTTCTAGCTTTGGTTTTAATCTTCTAATTTATGAACAGCTTGGAGACATTAAAGTTTTTGAGACTTTGTTGAAACAGACAAGATTAATTGTGGTTAGTGTGGCTTGGGCTTTCCTGCAAATGGCAGTGAACATTCCTCACCAACTTTGCTTCTCGCTTCCATAACAGCACCAAGAGCAAGCTCCTCTTTGAAATCAGGAATTACAAGACAGGTTTATCCTCTGTGCAGAAGCCAAGGATCTTACTGGTAGGACAGGTTGGAGCTGGAAAGTCGAGCTTCTTCAACTCAGTGAATTCTGTTTTCAGAGGATACACCTTCTCTCAGGCCGATGCGGGACCACGTAGCACCAGTGTCACCAAGAAGGTAAGAATCCATTCGTTGCTTTGTAAAAGATCATATTCTCCTGCTTTAACTTATTTATGGGCAGATGGTTGTGTCACAGAATTGATGGCAATGAGCTATTATGAAACCACTGTGAGAACAAGGAATGTCGGTAGGTAGAGATGATGGTCAGAATTGCTCAACTGAAGCCTCCTGTCCTTTCTCCATATCTGCGGTCACTTTAGCTACATTAAGTGTGTCCACAACATGCTGTGTGCATATCAACATTATTTGTTATGACATCAGATGTGAGCAGGTCTTCTCACAAATGAAAATGAGTAAAAGCAAGAAGTGCTGTGGAGGTGATGCACAAAACCTTGGACTCCAACTCCAGGTTGGTCTCGTCCGTTACGGGAGATGGACATCTGAAGCGGAGCTCCATTAGCAGCGGCTTTATTTTTTCTCTTGTTTCTTATTATCCTGTATTTACCCAACCCGAGGAGTTTCTACTACAGTTTATAAACATAAGCAACAAGAAAGGGGGTCAGAAAGAAATGGAAAAGAAATCTAAAGCTACATCCAAGTCTAGACAGGCATTAAGTCCAAGTGCAAGGTACGGCCTTTCAGAGACTGACCTGGAACAGACAGGCGAAAGCACAGACTCCCCAGGACCCTGCTTCGCTGCATTGTCTCCTGTCAAGAGTGAAAATGGGAGCGAATGTGCAAGTGATGCAGGTCACAATAGCTCACTGATTCCAGAAAATTACTTGAATCTGCACTTTCATCTACTCCTCGCGAACCGGAAGCATCAGCTGTAACGGAGATTGCCTCTTCACCAGCGGAGCACAAAAGCCAAAATGATCTGTCCGAACCGAAGGTAATGATCACAACAATAGCCACGGCCATAAATGAGATCAAGAAAGACATTCAGAAAAATATGAAGAAAGAAAGCGAGAAGACCTATGAGAAGCTGTGGCTGGAGATGCAGGAGATGTGGTAGGATAATACAGACTTGGAAAAATGTAATCGCTTTGATGCAGCCTTTAAAGGTATGCTTGGAAAAATTGAGGAACACATTCAGGAAAATGCATCCAAACTGAGAGCACTTGCCAATCAGCTGGAAGAAGTTAAGCAGACATTCACAACTCGAATTGAAACAGCTGAATATTTGGCATCTATCACTGATGGAAAAGCTGCAGCTGCGATTTCCGAATGTAAAAATCTCAGAGACAGACTTGCTGCTCTGGAAGATGGATGCAGAAGGAATAATATTGCAATCGAAGGTCTACCTGAGAATCATGAAAGTCCAAACCCAGTGAAATTCGTAGCTGAACTATTCTCAAAAATAATTGGAGAGGACTTTAAATCAGATACCGAGATAGCAGCAGCTTATCGCATACGTGGATCAAATACCTCTAAACCTAGGACTCAAGTTGTTTGCTTCAAGAGATTACAATTTAAGCTTAATGTAATGGCACTTCTCAGACAGAAGCAAGAGATTATATTTGAAAATAACCACATTCGTATTTTCCCTGATTTCTCACCCTCAACAGCTGCTAAACGTTCAGCCTTCTACAACATTAAACAGCTGTTACGGAAAGCTGATATCGGATACAGCCTCTTGTATCCTGCCAAACTGAAGTGGATATTCAAGACAAATATTACGTCTTCACCACTATGGAGGAAGCAGAAAATGAGTTAAGAAAACTGATCCCAACACTTTTTTGAAATACGATCAAGAGTCGCATCCTCTCATGGCATGAAAAGAAGATATTACCTGCTTTCTGATCTGCTTGCAATGATACTGGTACCGTAGTTATACATCCTTTTCTCTTCTCGGCCACTTTCTGTTCATGTTTTAATTACAATTATAGGCATATGTGTGGAAGAAATTAAAATAGTTTTTTTTTTTTTTTTCACTACTCTAAAGGAGACTGTTTAACATAATGCCTTTGGTTTATTGTTATTGTTATTATTGCATTAGGGTTTACTATGCTTATCCAGGGCCACTTTTTAACACCACTCCCTGGGTTTACTGTCTTAATATTTCAAGACTGTTGAAGATTATATTTTGTGCTTATAGTATTTAGACTCTTCCCATGGGCTCACCACCTATGGGAGGGGCCAAGGAGGTCGGGTGCAGTGTGAGTTGGGTGGTGGCCGAAGGCGGGGACCTTGGCGGTCCGATCCTCGGCTACAGAAGCTGGCTCTTTGGACGTGGAATGTCACCTCTCTGAAGGGTAAGGAGCCTGAGCTTGTGCGTGAGGTTGAGAGGTTCCGGCTAGATATAGTCGGGCTCACCTCAACGCACAGCTTGGACTCTGGAACCAATCTCCTTGAGAGGGGCTGGACTCTCTACCACTCTGGAGTTGCCCCCGGTGAGAGGTGCCGAGCGGGTGTGGGTATACTTATTGCCCCCCGACTTGGAGCCTGTACATTGGGGTTTACCCCGGTAGAAGAGAGGGTAGCCTCCCTCCGCCTTCGGGTGGGGGGACGGGTCCTAACTGTTGTTTGTGCGTATGCCCCGAACAGCAGTTCAGAGTACCCACCCTTTTTGGAGTCCCTAGAGGGTGTGCTAGAAGGCATACCTTCTGGGGACTCCCTCGTTCTGCTGGGAGACTTCAATGCTCACGTGGGCAATGACAGTGAGACCTGGAAGGGCGTGATTGGGAGGAATGGCCCCCCTGATCTGAACCCGAGTGGTGTTTTGTTATTGGACTTCTGTGCTCGTCACTGATTGTCCATAACGAACACCATGTTCAAGCATAGGGGTGTTCATATGTGCACTTGGCACCAGGACACCCTAGGCCTCAGTTTGATGATCGACTTTGTGGTCGTGTCGTCGGACTTGCGGCCACATGTCTTGGACACTCAGGTGAAGAGAGGGGCGGAGCTATCAACTGATCACCACCTGGTGGTGAGTTGGCTTCGATGGTGGGGGAGGATGCCGGTCAGGCCTGGTAGGCCCAAACGTGTTGTGAGGGTCTGCTGGGAACGTCTGGCAGAGCCCCCTGTCAGAAGTAGCTTCAACTCCCACCTCTGGCAGAACTTCGACCATATCCCGAGGGAGGTGGGGGACATTGAGTCCGAATGGGCCATGTTCCGTGCCTCTATTGTTGAGGCGGCTGACCGGAGCTGTGGCCGTAAGGTGGTCGGTGCCTGTCGTGGCGGCAATCCCCGAACCCATTGGTGGACACCGGCGGTGAGGGATGCCGTCAAGCTGAAGAAGGAGTCCTACCGGTCCCTTTTGTCCTGTGGAACTCTGGAGGCAGCTAATAGGTACCGGCAGGCCAAGCGGAATGCAGCTTCGGTGGTTGCTGAGGCAAAAACTCGGGCATGGGAGGAGTTTGGGGAGGCCATGGAGAACGACTTTCGGACGGCTTCGGGGAGATTCTGGTCCATTGTCCGGCGTCTCAGGAGGGGGAAGCAGTGCAGTGTCAACACTGTATATGGTGGTGATGGTGCGCTGCTGACCTCGACTTGGGACGTTGTGGGTCGGTGGGGGGAGTACTTCGAAGACCTCCTCAATCCCAATAACATGCCTTCCAATGAGGAAGCAGAGCCTGGGGACTCGGAGGTGGGCTTCCCCATCTCTGGGACTGAGGTCACCGAGGTGGTCAAAAAACTCCTTGGTGGCAGGGCCCCGGGGGTGGATGAGATACGCCCGGAGTTCCTCAAGGCTCTGGATGTTGTAGGGCTGTCTTGGTTGACACGTCTCTACAACATCGCATGGACATCAGGGACAGTGCCTCTGGATTGGCAGACCGGGATGGTGGTCCCCCTTTTTAAGAAGGGGGACCGGAGGGTGTGTTCCAACTACAGAGGGATCACACTCCTCAGCCTCCCTGGAAAAGTCTATTCGGGGGTCCTGGAGAGGAGGGTCCATCGGATAGTCGGACCTTGGATTCAGGAGGAACAGTGTGGTTTTCGTCCTGGTCGCGGAACAGTGGACCAGCTCTACACCCTTGGCAGGGTCCTGGAGGGTGCATGGGAGTTCGCCCAACCGGTCTACATGTGCTTTGTGGACTTGGAAAAGGCGTTCGACCGTGTTCCTCGGGGGATCCTGTGGGGGGTGCTCCGGGAGTATGGAGTACCGGACCCCCTGATAAGGGCGGTTCAGTCCCTGTACAACCGGTGTCAGAGCTTGGTCCGCATTGCTGGCAGTAAGTCGAACCCGTTTCCAGTGAGAGTTGGACTCCGCCAGGGCTGCCCTTTGTCACCGATTCTGTTCATAACTTTTATGGACAGAATTTCTAGGCGCAGCCAGGGTGTTGAGGGGGTCCGGTTTGGTGGACTCAGGATTGGGTCACTGCTTTTTGCAGATGATGTTGTCCTGTTTGCTTCATCAGGCCGTGATCTTCAGCTCTCTCTGGATCGGTTCGCAGCTGAGTGTGAAGCGGCTGGGATGGGAATCAGCACCTCCAAATCCGAGACCATGGTCCTCAGCCGGAGAAGGGTGGAGTGCCCTCTCAGGGTTGGGAGCGAGATCCTGCCTCAAGTGGAGGAGTTCAAGTATCTCGGGGTCTTGTTCACGAGTGAGGGAAGAATGGAGCGTGAGATCGACAGGCGGATCGGTGTGATGCGGGCTCTGCATTGGTCTGTCGTGGTGAAAAAGGAGCTGAGCCATAAGGCAAAGCTCTCAATTTACCGGTCGATCTATGTTCCTACCCTCACCTATGGTCATGAGCTATGGGTAGTGACCGAAAGAACGAGATCGCGAATACAAGCGGCTGAAATGAGTTTCCTCCGCAGGGTGTCTGGGCTCTCCCTTAAAGATAGGGTGAGAAGCTCAGTCATCCGGGAGGGGCTCAAAGTAGAGCCGCTGCTCCTCCGCATCGAGAGGAGTCAGATGAGGTGGCTCGGGCATCTGATCAGGATGCCTCCTGGACGCCTCCCTGGTGAGGTGTTCCGGGCACGTCCAACCGGGAGGAGGCCCCGGGGAAGACCCAGGACACGCTGGAGGGACTATGTCTCCCGGCTGGCCTGGGAATGCCTCGGGATTCTCCCGGAAGAGCTAGAAGAAGTGGCCGGGGAGAGGGAAGTCTGGGCATCTCTGCTCAAGCTGCTGCCCCCGCGACCCGACCTCGGATAAGCGGGAGACAATGGATGGATGGATGGAGTATTTAGACTTTATTGGCAATAGATATCTCTACTTTTTAATCCTCAAACGCCGATGCTGGGGTGCTTGTTTTGTTTTGGATGTGCTTTGTCTCTAGGTATGTCAAATGACTGGGACTTTGTGAAGTGGGGTCCAGTCTCACATGGGGAGGCAAAATGGGGGGATAAGGGGGGGAGATAAAGACAGCAAGCTATATCTAATCTATCCTTTTAATCCTTATAATTATAATTACCAACTAAACAATAGGCTGCATGTCAATATCTTGTGGGAAAATTGGAAATTAAGGTTAAAGCTGTCTCACTTCCAATTAAGACTACAAAATGACATCAAAAATTCAGAATCAATGTCTCCATGGCGAGACAGTTAACGTTGTGAGCTGGAATGTTAAAGGCCTGAATCATGAATTTAAGAGAAAGAAAATATTCTCTCACCTAACCCACTTCCAAAGCAAGGATCAGTTCCGGCTGCAAAAAGACTGGACTGGCCAAATGTTCCATTTGTTTTCAATCCTATTTTTTGTAAAAATTGATGTATTTGTATGGAATGATTACAATAAAATCAATAAAATTAAAAAAAAGAAAAAAAAGAAGAAGTGCTGTGGAGTTGGTGCACAAAACCTTGGACTCAAACTCTGACTCCTCAATTTATGGTGCCACCATCTCCAGTGCTGCTACAACTTTTACAATCATTTTAAAAGAAATAAATTCCATTAATAATTCATTACATTTATATAGCGCTTTTCTCAGTACTCAAAGCGCTATCCACACAGGGAGGAACCGGGAAGCGAACCCACAATCTTCCACAGTCTCCTTACTACAAAGCAGCAGCACTACCACTGTACCACCTGTGAGGACATAAACATTCCTTTTCAAGAGTAAAGCATCATTTTAATGTAAAATGTAAGTTAATGTAATAAGAAAGATTGCATTAAATGAAATAAAAATATTTTGTAGAAGATTATAAAAATCCAAATGCAAAATGTCCTAACACCTTGTTCTTAAAAACAGAATTTCTTCTGTCAAGTCCTCCTTTATACAGTAGAAATCCTTAAATCTGGTTTGATTTACTTCAGTGCAGAGCACAACCTCCCAATACTGACATGGGTGGGCAGCACTTCTGTCACAGGTCAAGCCACATCGCCAATAATCTCTTGGTGAGCTGGGATGACTTCTTCTACTGTCACTTTTAATTAGTGGCCATACTTTTCCACTTCTTTATATTTGTTTAAAAAGTCTTGTTAAAATGTCTAAATTTGCACATCTAATGGTTGTTTTGCTTAAGCGGCATTACAGTGATCCCTCGCTATATCGCGCTTCATCTTTCGCAGCTTCACTCCATCGCGGATTTTAAATGTAAGCATATGTGAATATATATCGCAGATTTTTCACTGCTTCGCGGATGTCTGCGATCTACAGTACGTGTGCTTCCTCAGTTGATTTGCCCATTTGAATTCAAACAAGGGACGCATTTGAATTGAAACAAGGGACACTATTGGCGGATGGCTGAGAAGCTACCCAATCAGAGCACGCGGTTAAGTTCCTGTGTGCTGCTGATTGGCTCAGCGACGGAGTGCTGCATTGACCAGGAAGTACTAATCTCACTCATGTTGCATTAACGTGCACAAGCGCCAACAGAAGATGCAAATGATTGCAGAAAAGGTAAAAGTTTTGGATATGTTGAAGGAAGGAAACAGCTACACCGCTGCAGGACACCATTACAGCATAAATGAGTCCACGATTCTTTTTATTTAAAAAGAGGAAAAGCATAAAAGATCTACGGCCGCAGTGTCTTTTAACCAGGGCACAAAATGAGTTGCAAGTAGACGTTTTAAGGCAGTAGTCTGGATGGAATCTGCTTTAGGGATTTGGATTGAAGAGTGCTGGAAGAAGAACAACGGCGGTGCTAAACAGTCGCCTGAAGAGGCTCCTTTAGAAGAGCTGTAATGCTATCCTTTGTTGTGCAGTAAAATTAAACTCATCGTTATCGGACAAGTCGTCGTGTCATTGTTGGTGAGTAACCATAATTAATGATTTACATACAGTACTTATTACATGTACATAGTTTAGTGTCACTGTATACAATTTTTCTTGCATTGTACGTATTTATTGCTGGTGGCCTGTCTGTCGTAATGGCTGTAACATATGTGATATCGGAGATGCTCGATATCTTTAAAATAATATTTAGGTTTTACTGTATGTGAACTGTGTTTACATACATAATTTCAACGAATCTTACCTAATATATAAGAGAATACAAAGGGTTTATGCTGTATAATTGTGCGTGAAATGTTTATAATAGTGTGGGAGAGTTTATAAGGGCTTAAAATATATAAAAATAACCATATAAACATATGGTTTCTACTTCGCGGATTTCCTTATTTCGCGGGTGGCTCTGGAACGCAACCCCCGCGATGGAGGAGGGATTACTGTACTCTTCAAAGGATGATTCTGAGCTACCAAGGCTCCTTGGTCCTGTGGTTCAGGAGTTATAGGTAGTACCTGTGACCCTTTCCTCCCTTCCTTTAACAATTAGTCGGTGTTCAACTAAATTCGGCTCATGGGATCAGCGTAAATAGCAGCTAACAGGATTTAATTATCCAGCAAGAGACCCTCTCTTTTTTTCTACACCAAAGACACAATGCCATCAGCATTTACCCTAATTTGGCAAAACAATGCTGTCTGGCCAGAGCTGTGCGGATTTCTAGAGACCCTACTTATCCTGCCTCTGAACTCTTTTCCCTCATGCCCTCAAGCAGAAGGTACCACAGCCTGAAATGTAGAACTACCAGGTTTAAAAACAGTTTTTTTCCTACTGCCGTTCGTCTTTTAAATGAAGCATTCTAGTATTTTATTGTAGGCTGATTTTAACTTTGTGTTTTTATTAATGTCTTGTGCATCGTATTTTCGTTCTGCAGCACATCTTGGATGTTCTGCTGAATGACAAATAAAATTGAATTGAATTTACTCTTCCACTTTTGTTCAGGAGATATATCACATGTCTCCACTCCGACAACAATCTACCAGGTGTTAAATCTTCAGATTGCAATGTCTTCATGACAGTAAAAGGGTGAGAAAACAGACTTTCTAATTGTGTCACTTATTAGTGAAACATTTTCGTTATCCAGATCTTCAAGAAAGATTTTGAGTTCAAGCAAATGCTTGATCATCAAATACAGTAAGTGCTTCTTGATCCAAAATGGCTCAGATTCCAGCACGCCTCTGTAGAATAAGAGTAGCTGTGTGATGATCGTTCAACCCATCTCTTATTGCTGGTTCCAGTGTATGCACAGCGCAATACATATGCTGAACTGGAAATAGCTTCTTCAGCAATATTGCCTATATCATGTCGCATTTACTGTATATGGACTCTTTTGTGGGAAGAACACAGCTAGTAATGTGCTATCCCTGCTTCACCACCCTTTAGAGGGATCTCTTCTCCTGTAGGCTCTGGTGCTCCAGCACCAGACTGTGATCCCTCCTGAAGTATCTGAGGAAGTTGAAGGGGCACATGCTGTGCTTTTCTAATGATGGTAGTAGTGTTTTGTGACCATTTTAGTTCTCTGAGATGTGGAGACCAAGAGATCTGAAAATCTCTCCACCACGGACCCCTCAATGCAGACTGGTGAGTGATTCATTGGTCCCCTCCTGAATGAAGGTAAGGTTGTTGATATGACACCAGTTAGCCAGCTTATTGATCTTCTGATGGTATGCAGTCTTATCGTTGTTCATGATGAGACCAGAAAATGTAATTAGAACATTAGAACATTTGAACAATCTAGACAAGAACAGGTGAGTTTTGAAAGTCCTTTCTTGGTCACTTATTACATGTGTCTGTGATTCTCTTCCTAGTGTTTATCTGAAATATACTCTTCACAAGTTTCCAATTGTGTCTCCGTGTTCTTGATGACTCTTGATTCTTTTGTGGGAAGAACACAGCCTGCGATGTGCTGTCCCTGCTTCACCACCCTTTATAAGGATCTCTTCTGTAGGCTGTGATGTTCCAGTACATGAATGTGATCCCTCCTGATGTATCTGAGGAAGTGAAGGGGCTGCTGTGCTTTTCTAATGATGGCAGTAGTGTTTTGTGGCCATTTTAGTTTCTCTGAGATGTGGAGACCGAGAGATCTGAAACTCTCTCCACCACTGACCCCTCAATGCAGACTGGTGAGTGATTCACTGGTCCCCTCCTGAAGTCCAGGAATCATATCTTTAGTTGAGTTTATGTTCAAGGTAAGGTTGTTGATGTGACACCAGTTAGCCAGATTATTGATCTTCTGATGGTATGCAGTCTCATCGTTGTTCATGATGAGACCAGAAAATGTAATTTGAACATTAGAACATTTGAAGAGTCCAGACAAGAAAAGGCCATTCAGCTCAGCAAAGCTCGCCGGTCCTCTTCACGTAATTCTTCCAAAATAACATCAAGTCGAGTTCTGAAGCCCTCCATAATCCTACTGTCCAACACACTACTTGGTCACTTATTCCATGTGTCTGTGTTTCCCTTCCTAATGTTTGTGTGAAATTCACCCTTAACAAGTTTCTAAAGGTGTCTCTGTGTTCTTGATTAACTCATTTTGAAGTCACCGTTGCAATAAACTGGATTAACTTCCTCTATACAGTAAATGTAAACACTTCAATCAGGTCTCCTTTTAATCTCCTTTTGCTTAAAACTAAATTTTAATGTGTGTGTGAGTTTGCATTGTGGCAGACAGCATTCCTTTTGTTGTATCCAGCACTGGTGGAACAGGCTGGAGTACTTCATGATTAAGAACCAGATAAGGAAGTTTAGAAGATAAATTGTTGTACTGAAAATGATGTGAACTAATGACAGTCTTCATTATATTAGCAGGACTAAGCAGACGTCTCTTTCCGTTTCTGCCAACAGTACCGGTCTTACCCAGTGACTTATGGAAAAGGTGGGAAGGAACTGCCCTTCATATTCTGTGACACCATGGGTATGGAGACTGAACAAGACAAAGGCATTCAACTGAAAGACCTCATCAGTGTGATTAAAGGACATGTTCCTCAGCAATACAAGGTAACAGCTGTTGTCTCTTTGTGGAGTGAAGGCGATGTGTGACAAACGTATTGTGAGTGAGTCTAGGATCAGTCCTCAAATGAAGACAAATGGCTCACATACACAGCAGAAGATGTTTGCTTTATTCATGTCACACTGATGATTTCTTTCAGCTATCTTTGTACCTATTCATTGAACAAGACTAAGTGGGGCTGAAAAATGTGTTTTGTGCTAACTTGAAACTTTGAGTTATCCAATTGTTCATCTCTCCCTTGAGTGTTTTGTTCCAAATAAGGATGACATGTGGAGTTTCATTTATTAGACATGCTTCCAGCTTTGTCTCTCCAATTCTCTTTATGTTTTTTTTTCTTTTGTCTTCAATCTGTTTCAGATCTTCATCAGTATATGCTCTCTCATGCAAATATGATTTGGCAGTTGTGCTAAATGTATCCTCATGTTCATAGTCAGGTACATAGCTGTCTAAAGATGACAGCTTATTTGTCTATACCCTAAAAAATTGTACCTGTAAGCAGCTGAATCATTCTCAAAACAAAAATGGCATGTGTAGCATTCACAAAACGAGAAAAAAACATTTCCTACGTGGTGAAAGGTTGTCATCCAGAAATATAAGCAGTTCTCTTCTTTCAAAATGGCTGAATCTCAGAAGAACATTATGTTTGTCAAAAATGACATGAATATGCTCTTTTCTGATATTTCTTCAAGAAGCAAATCAATACTAAATATGAATCATGGATTGAAAACAGAAGCAACAGAACATAGAACATAACAAATTTGACAAATGAGACCATTCAGACCATCAAACCCGTTTGTTTAGCTAAAAGTTAAGCTGTCCTAACATCTCCAAGATGCTCCAGATCCATCTTAAAGATTTCCAAGGTTTCTCCATGTCAAGGTAGTTTGTTCCAAATTCCTACAAGTCTTTGCGTAAATAAGTGTTTCCTGGCTTTAGTCCTAAGTGCATGTCCCCTTAATTTCCATTGGTGTCTTCTATTCACTGTTAAGTTGGAAGAATTCTGCTGAATCTGCTTCATTGATGCCTTTGAGGATTTTGAAGACCTCCACTCATCACTAAACAGGTTTAGTTCTCTAAGTCTGCCACAGTAGGTCATGTCCTTTATTCCCATAATGCACCTGGTTGCTCTCCTCTGCACAGCTTCAAGTGTCTTTCTTATAGTGTGATGACCAGAATTGTACATCTCTCTATTATAAAATAAATCATGGTAGGGAGATGAGGGAGACGAGACGTGATCTTCTCGGAAGACAATTTGACATCCTGCGAGACAAGGCAGTGAGACAAAAGGACAGCTGCGGTACAGGCTTTTAAATGATCGACACGCAGTGCGACAAGCAGAACACGCACCTCGGCAGCAGCAGCACAAAGCCAGCAGTTGATCCTTCCGCATCTCCTTAGCAAGTGGCAAAGACATGATGTGGCTGGAGCGTAGTGTGCCTCCAGAGGGGTTGAGCAAAGCGATTGAGACGTGATCATCTTGGAGAGACACTTTGATGTCACGTGAGACTAGATATTATAACCTTAGGAAGCAAGACCCGTGAGACGGTAACTTTTGCACATCATGCCTTACTTACAAACAATTTAAAACAAGTTCACGGACATCTGACCTCGCAGTTGTTGGAATGCTTTTGGCAGACACACTTCATGTGCTCCCAGCTCTTAAAACGACAAGCGACAAGCAGGACATGCAGCTCACCAGCAGCAGCAGCAAGACAGCAGCTGATCAAACTGCATCTCCTTAGCATGCGTCCAGCCCCCCCCTTCACAACGCGAGCAGCGTTATATGTCCCACGAGAAAGAGATTTAACCATGCCCGGGGCCGGAAATAAAGGAGAAATATTATAGATATTGAAAATAATGCATATGTAACAATTCCCATGAAAATAACAATCTCTTTAAGTTGTATATCTGGTAAACCAAACCCGGGGGTGGGCGAGCGAAGCAAGCAGGGGGTGGAGCCACAGGGGACTGTACTTTCTCCGGTCCTGTTCAGCCTATATACATCGGACTTCCAATACAACCTGGAGTCCTACCACGTTCAAAAGTTCTCTGACGACACTGCTTTTGTGGGCTGCATCAAGAGTGGGCAGGAGGAGGAGTATAGGAACCTAATCAAGGACTTTGTTAAATGGTGCGACTCAAACCACCTACACCTGAACACCAGCAAAACAAAGGAGCTGGTGGTGGATTTTAGGAGGCCCAGACCCCTCATGGACCCCATGATCATCAGAGGTGACTGTGTGCAGAGGGTACAGACCTATAAATACCTGGGAGTGCAGCTGGACGATAAATTAGACTCGACTGCCAATACTGATGCTCTGTGTAAGAAAGGACAGAGCCGACTATACTTCATTAGAAGGCTGGCGTCCTTCAACATCTGCAATAAGATGCTGCAGATGTTCTATCAGACGGTTGTGGCGAGCGCCCTCTTCTACGCAGCGGTGTGCTGGGGAGGCAGCATAAAGAAGAGGGACGCCTCACGCCTGGACAAACTGGTGAGGAAGGCAGGCTCTATTGTTGGCATGGAGCTGGACAGTTTAACATCTGTGGTGGAGCGACAGGCGCTGAGCAGACTCCTGTCAATTATGGAGAATCCACTGCATCCACTGAACAGGATCATCTCCAGAAAGAGGAGCAGCTTCAGTGACAGACTGCTGTCACTGTCCTGCTCCACTGACAAACTGAGGAGATCGTTCCTTCCCACACTATGCAACTCTTCAATTCCACACATTGGTAAACGTTAACATTATTCAAAGTTATTGTCTGTTTTACCTGCATTTTTATTACTCTTTAATTTAATATTGTTTCTTTATCAGTATGCTGCTGCTGGAGTATGTGAATTTCCCCTTGGGATTAATAAAGTATCTATCTATCTATCTATCTATCTATCTATCTATCTATCTATCTATCTATCTATCTATCTATCTATCTATCTATCTATCTAATACAAAATAATGTAATAATAATAGAATTGTACATAATTGTGTTATATAGTCTCTGAGCATCACATCTCTTAATTCATATTTCACAGTTTTTATGGTGTAACCTAACATTTTATTTGCCTTTTAACAACTTCTGCACATTGCTTAGGTGTCCAATGACCTTCTTCCGGCATCACTTCCAGGTGTGGTGGAAGTGCTGCCAAACAGGGCTCAGTAAACGTCCAGACGCCCCCTGGCAGTGACCACAGGCCTCAGAAGGGTTGAGCTTCCAAAACCTGTAGCATGCTGTAAGCTGAGGGGCTGTCCTCTGTCATTCAGGGGAGATAATGTCCTAGATATGCTTTCTCACCTTGGCCATTCCATTGTCGAGATGTCTCAGCTGGGTAAAGGCCCCAGCCATCCGGCACACCACATAAACCCCTAAATCTTTTTCAGAGGTTGCTTCCTGTAGCTAAGTGTTTCCCATCTTGTATTTATAGTTGATTTATCTGTTGCCCATGTACAGCACTTTGCACTTTTTTACATTAAACTCTATTTTCCAAGTGTTTACCTGGTTCTGAAGCTCATCCAAGTCTTTTTGAACTGGTTTTCCTGCTGCCTCAGGGTCTGCTATTTGTGTCTGTTATCTGGTAAATTTGAAGGCTTTTGTTTTCTCAGTTTGACTGGTGCCACTTGAACCCATTTTAATCTGAAAGAACAGACATGGTATCTTTTTCAGAATTTATAACACAATTATAGAACACAATCTCATATGCCAAATGAAGGCCTGTGGGCAACCATGGACTACAAAGCATTGCCAGCTGTGTCCATAGATCTTCCTTGATGAGCTTAATAACTTCTTTGCTCCTTTTGAGCCTTGCAGCTCAGAGCTGCTGAGTGTTGAGATGTTTCTAGTGCTATTGGCAAGCAGAGCCATCCTGTGAGTGACTGAGGCCATCATGTGTAAAAGTTTTAAACTGGTTAAACCCTGCGAAAGCTGCTGACCAGACAACACCCAGTCCTGTGTCCTCAGGGCATGTGCCACCCAGCTGTCAAGGTTGTAAACTGACTTCATCTTGTCCCTGTCTTTATATACGGTTCCACAGCATTTTAAGAAAACCAAAATCAAGCCTATGCTAACGAAATCTTCTGTTTCCTGCCTGAGTAATTATTAGCCCTTCATATTAACCTCCATGGTGATAAAGTGTCTGGAGAAACTGGCCATGATCCACATTAGCCACAACATCCTTGCTACCCTACATCAGCTACAATTTGCATACGAGAGTAACAGATCTGTGGATGACGCTATTGCCCTCGCCTTGCATACTGGTCTGGGACATCTACACAGGAGAAACATCTCTGTTAGGAAGCTGTTCACTGAATAGAGCTCTGCCCTCCAGCCTGGTGCTAAATCTCAGAAACCTTGGTCAGAGCAGCTCCATCTATGGCTATGTGTTTGACCTCCTGATAAACAGACCCTAGCCAGTGAATTTTGGCTCCTCCACACTGTTCACCAATATCAGCATTCCACAAAGCTGCTGCCTCAGCCCCCTGCTAAACAAAATATTCACAGAGACCTGAGTAGCAAAGCATGTGGGCAAGAGAATCATCAAGTACATGGATGACATCACTGTAGTTGGCCTCATCAGCGAAAATGATGCGGCTGCCTACAGATGGGAGGTAAATGACCTGTCGGCGTACAGGAAAGCCATAACAACAGCATCTCCCTGAATGTTGGCAAAACAAAGGAAACCATTGTTGACTTTGGGAAGAACAAAGGCAGTCACACTCCACTCCACATCAACGGCTCACCTGTGCAGACAGTTAGCAGCGTCATCACCAACTACCTTTCATGGTCTGTCAGCACTACTCGCTTACTCAAAAAAGCTCAGCAAAGGCCTGAGGAAGATAAATAGCTTTGGCGTGGGAACCAAAAAACAAGTGAACTTTTACTGCGCACTATTGAAAGTATCTTGACCAGACGTGTCTCAGTGTGGTTTGGTAACCTGACTTGCTAGGGTTGCAAACGCAAACGCAGCCAAAGGACTGACCGCACAGCTTTTAAAATCATTGCAGATGACCTTCCACAACTTTATAGCATCCACTCAACCAGACATCTGAAGAGAGCTGAATCCATCATCTCTAACAACAGCCACCCAGTTCATCCCCTGTTTTTACTTCTGCCTTTCAGAAAGCCTCATCAGTCACTCCACTCACTTAAGGGACAGCTTCTCCTCCCAGGACATTAGGTCACTGAACTCCCAGTTACCTGATCCTACCTGCCCGGTACTGTACATACCTGCTGGTTTATGTGTAATTCTACTGTCCATTGCATCTGGACTGCCATCTACATTTTATTATTTAGTCTTCTTATTTATTTTCTACCACTCTTATTTATATACTCTATTTATTTAACATCATCTCCTTATTGCCTTACTGTATATTATCACCTGTCCTTTAATACTGTAGATATGTGAAGGTGTCCAATTTGAAATGGCTTGCTGACATGTTTGCTTCCAGTATTCACATGGTAATCTTTGTCAACAGATGGTACTTTCATTGCGCTACATCATCCATAATTGGTATCTTGAGTCAAATGACCTGATGCAGATCCCCATAGATTGAGTAGCATCCTCTTACCAGTAATTTTTCTTTGTTCTTCTGTGCATTAGTTTAATCCTACGGCGCCTTTAGAAAAACGCAACCCTTGCTTCAACACATCACCAAGTCTGTCTGAGAAGGTGCACTGCATCGTCTTTGTGGTAGATACAACCTCCTGCATTAGTGACACAGTGGTTAAGAAGATAACTGATGACATCCGACCAAAAGCCATTCAACTAGGTGAGCCAATCTGAGTCCATAGTCTTCCAGGGAAACTGAGACTATTTTATATTTTAAGGGTATTCAGATATTCTTTACTTATCCATATTGCACACTACCAGAGTTTTTGGAAGTTGTTTAGGTTTGGAAGGATTTAAGAGTTGTAGTGAACTTATCACTATCAACTGCGAAACAATGTTCAGAAGCCACTATGAAGGCCAACAAAATATCAGGTTCTATAGCGCCTTCATGTGTGGAGTACAAGACCAAGGAGCTTATGCCGCAGGTGTATAATGCAGTGGTGTACTGTATGTAGTTTTGGTCTCCACACTACAAAAATAACATAGTAACACTAGAAAAAGTCCATAGAATAGCGACTAGGCTGATTCCAGGACTGCAAGGGAGGAGTTATGAAGAAAGATTAAAAGAACTGAGTCTTTTCATCTTAAACAAAGGGAGATTAAGATGAGACATGACTAAAGTGTTTAAAATTATGAAGGGAAATAGTCCAGTGGATCAAGATTGTGACTTTAAAATGAGTCCATCAAGAACATGGGGACACAGTTGGAAAGTTGTTAAGTGTAAATTTCACAGAAACATGAAGAAGCTTTTCTTTACCCAAAGAACTAATAGACGCTTGGAATAAGTGACTCAATGGTGTGGTGAACAATAGGACTTTATGGACCTTCAAAACCCAACTTGATTTTATTTTTGAAGAACTAAGTGTATAGGACTGGTGAGCTTTGTTGGCCAGAATGGCCTGTTTTCATCCAGATTGTTCTAGTATTCTTATGTTGGCTGACTGGAGACTTTGACTTACTGACATCATCTTGTGAGTGGAAGAAGAACTGCTGAGAGTTTTGAATTTTGAGGCGTGAGAGTTAATTAAAAAATACATTTTTCTCCTAAAAACTCTGTGTTTTTGTTGGCAGTAAGGAGCCATGTGGGAATTTTTAAAGCTTTTTTCCCTTTAGAAGGTTTTTTTTTGTGCTTTTTTTTCACCTACACAGGAGCAAATGCAACTGAGTGTTTGGGGGAGCATTTGGAAAAGTTACTTGTTATTTGTATTCAAACTGGCATTAGTGAAATGGCAGTAAGCAGCAGTGGCTGACACCGACATCTCTTTAAGTACATAACTGTCATTGTAGTGACTAATAATTAAAAATAACAGAAACAATTTGTTATTGGGATTAAAAAAAAACAGCAGCTGACTTCAAAGAGGAATAGAGAAAGAATCAGCTGTATGTAGGCTGACAGTTAGCATTAAGATGCCAATGAGGCACAAGTGGCTGTAGGAGCAGACAAGACAGTAAGAAGGGAACTGGTAGAGAATATTCACTAAAAAGTTCTTCTAGATTGAGCAGTTCTTAGCAGTCAGGAAAGCAGAGCAGTTAAGAGGGCGGCAGTGTAAGGGTTCATTTATATGAAGGAATACACACTCTGCGAGTGGAGAGCTTTTAAGTAAAGAATAAGAGGGACGCAAAGATAGGAGAACAGACAGAGAAAAGTAAAGTATACTTAATAGAAGAATGATAGGCAGTTGAGGGAGAGAAGATTACAGGAGTTTAACGAGCCCAAAAGTGTAAAATAACTGTAGCCGCAGTTTAATTTCTTTGGCTTAACATTTTTTTTTAGTTTTACCATTTAAGTTAAATCATTTAATTTCAATAAAATATAAAAAGTTAAGGTAGTTTTAGTAATCCTAACTAAAATTTTAATAATGAGGCCAGTGCAATGCAAGTCCTGTTGGGTGTTGGACTTTTTAGATAATGGTTTGGTGGAGCCAGTCGTCTATAAGGGCTACATCTGCAGGAGATGCCAGCTGACCCAGCACCTCGAGCTCAGGGTCACTGAACTGGAGGTGGAGGAGGAGGAGGAGGAGTAGTTGGCTGTCCTGCGTTGTAGTAGAGAATTGGCAGACCTGGCCCAGGTGTCCTTTAGAATGATAGTTTGCACCTCTAAGGAGGCTCGGGAGGAGACCCCAGACCAGACAGGTAGACAGGAAGACACAGTCACAAAGCACAAGGCATAGGGGGAAGACTGTCTAGGGGGATTCAACCTCAGGAATTGCAAGTGTCAAACCATTTTCAGGTTCTCGCAGAGCTGGACAGTATCTCTACAGAGTCTGCAGTGGTAGGCAGGCATGAGGAGCCCCAGTGGACCACCTCAAAAACAGTTCCCAGAAATATTTAGTGATAGATGGGGACTCAGTCATTAAGGGGGATTGAAGTGCAGATTTGCTCCAGAGACACAGAGTTTCTCACAATGTTTTACTGTCCCTGTGCACAAGTGGGAGACCTCCTTGCAAGGGCAGATAGATTCTTGGCCAGAGTGGACGTGGATCTAGTTGTCATTGTCCATGTTGAAACAAATGAAACACATAATGGTAGTCTGTCAGTTCTCAGACTCAAAGAGTTAGGTGCCAAGCTGAGGAGCAGAACTGACATGGTGGTCTTCTCTGAAGTTCTGCCTGTGCCATGTGCCGATTCAGTTAAGACTGAGGAGATCAGAAGGCTTAACGTGTGGCTCAAATCTTGGTGCAGGGTAGAAGGGTGTAGGCTTATGGGGCACTGGGACTCCTTTTGGAACAAATAGAACATGTTCCGCCATGATGGGTTACATCTGAACTGGAGGGGCACCAATGTATTGGGGAGGCATATGAGTAGGCGAGTTGAGGATTGTTAAAGCTAGGGAATGGTGGGCAGGGAGTTTAGGGCAGGCCAAGTTTAGATCTATACATGGAGGAACAAACAAGAGTGTAGAAATAAAAATGCATAGTAATGTAAATACTAACCCAACACTTAAATGTAGAAGGAGTAACACATTAAAAATAGCTTGCCTTAATGCTAGAAGCATCAAAAATAAGGTAAGTGAGTTAGAGTTATATGTAGCAGAGCATAATCATGATATTATAGCAATAACGGAAATCTGGCTAAATAACAAAGGTGGGGGTAAGTATAACATAGAGGGAGACACATTTTCAGGAAGGAGAGACAGAACAGAAAAGGAGGTGGGGTTGCTGTTTATATCAAACAAAATTTTAATGCAAGTCCTCTTCAGTTTGATGATGAGCCCCATCTTAGTGAGGACATGTGGCTTCATCTGGAAAGCATTTGAGAAAGAGGTCTTATTTTAGGAGTGCATTACAGACTGCCCAATGCAGAGAGTTATTTCAATGCATATCTTTTTGGCAATTTTAAAAAGTCAATATTAAAAACTAATATTGTAATGCTGAGCAGCTAGAAGGTCATATTTGGAAGGAGGTAGAGAGAAAGAATTGAGTTTAGGTGGACAAAAGCACACAATCATGTTAAGCAGATGATGCATTTTTTAATGCTTTCTGTTACACTAGTGACCTTTTTATTACTTTCTCTAAATTTCTGAATATACAGAGTGTGTCTGTTGTATTACACCCTAATGCCATTGTGGGTGTACAGGCGTGAGCTGGAGGTTCAGCCACTGATGTGTATTTAACCCTTTTGGCCCTGACATCCTTTTACTAGTATATGCAGCCGTTTTTGTAAAGCAGAGGTATGTTTTCAGCCTTTGGAACAAGGCGTGCTGCTATTAGCACAGACTGGAGAGAGATGGCAGTTGCTTTGGGTGCCGCCAGGTGGCATACAGTCCGCGAAACACAGAAGTGAAAATGGGCACATAGTAAGTAGCTCCACTTTCAATTTTATTTCCTCAAGAAGATTGAAGTATTTGGTAGCTATTGTATAATAATAGTGATCATTTTTTTGTTTTTTTTTTATTTTTGAGCTCCATCTCCCAACCGTCCAACTTGAGCTGACCCTCTAATGTCCTCATTTCTAATCCTGTCCATCCTCGTCACACCCAATGCAAATCTTAGCATCTTTAACTCTGCCACCTCCAGCTCTGTCTCCTGTGCCACCGTCTCCAGCCCATATAACATAGCTGGTCTCACTACCGTACTGTAGATCTTCTCTTTCACTCTTGCTGATACCTGTCTGTCACCAATCACTCCTGACTCTCTTCTCCACCCATTCCACCCTGCCTGCACTCTCTTTTTCACCTCTCTTCCACACTCCCCATTACTCTGTACTGTTGATCCCAAGTATTTAAACTCATCCACCTTCGCCAACTCTACTCCCTCATCCTCACCATTCTACTGACCTCCCTCTCATTCACATACATGTATTCTGTCTTGGTGGTCCTACTGACCTTCATTCCTCTCCTCTCATATCTCCACCTCTCCAGGGTCTCCTCAACCTGCTCCCTACTCTCTCTACAGATCACAATGTCATCAGCAAACATCACAGTCCACAGGGACTCCTATCTAATCTCGTCTGTCACCCTGTCCATCACCATTGTAAATAAGAAAGGGCTCAGAGCCAATCCCTGATGTAATCCCACCGCCGTCACTCCTAACACAGACCTCACCACTGTCACACTTCCCTCGTACATATCCTGTACAACTCTTACGTACTTCTCTGCCTCTCCTGACGTCCCCATACAATACCACAGCTCCTCTCGAGGCACCCTGTCATATGCTTTCTCCAGGTTTACAAAGACGCAATGCAACTCCTTCTGGCCTTCTCTAAACTTCTCCATCAACATCTTCAGAGAACATCTGTAGTGCTCTTTCTTGGCATGAAACCATCTTGCTGCTCGCTGACCATCACCTCACTTCTTAATTGAGCTTCCACTACTCTTTTCCATAACTTCATGCTGTGACTCATCAGTTTTATCCTCCTATAGTTACTATAGTCCTCCACATCATGTTCTGATTTTTCTATTCCTTATGTAAAAAAATGTGATAAAGTAACACAATAAGTGAGAGCAAATATCCTCCTGACTCTCTGTGTCACCTCTTCACACACAGGTATCCCCATGCTCGTTCTGATGACCAAGATAGATGAGGCCTGTATGATAGTGAAGAAGGATTTGCAAAAAGTATACAACAGCAAGTACATTGAAGAACAGGTAACCTGCCCTTTTCACTGGCCATTTTGTTTGTCTTTGAAATGGGACCTGAATTTACAATGACATTTACATTAATTCACTCAGCAAAAGCCTTTTACCCAAGGTGACTTACAAAAGTAGTAAAGTAATCAAGTAAAGATCAATTTGGGTACTGTTTTCAAACAAGGGCTACAGGACAAGGTTGCAAAACTGACCATCACAAGTGAAAAGCTTTAAACCAAACAGAACAACACAAGACAAGTTACTCTTTTCTCATCTACTAATAATTTATCATCAAAGCCATTATTAATTAGACAGATATTCACAGAACAAAAAAGTCACACGTTGTGCATGTCAGGAGTGTTGTGAACTAGGAGTCCCAAGGACTAAAGAGTTCCAAAGCACTTCCAATAATGCCCAATAGAGGGGGATATCACTGTAAAACTCTTGCTAGTAATAAGGGCAAGAAATGAATGTATACAGTAATCCCTCACTTATCGCGGGAGATAGGTTCCAAGGCCGACCGCGATAACTGAATTTCCGCGAAGTAGGGACACCATATTTATTTAATTATTTAACGTGTATTTGGAGGTTTTTAAACCCTCCCTGTATTGTTTACAACCCACCCTTTACTCTATTAATAACAGGGACAACTGCTAAGCAATATGAAATCGGTAAATAAGTTTACACTTACTGTATAGCGAAGTACACGTAGCTATATATGACGTGATGATGGTGATGAATATGCTGCGCAGTAAAAATGATGACGATGAAGGTGATAGCCCCTGAATGCAGTAGCAAGAGCACGTTAATGCTGAATGAGTGAGATGAGACTTCCTGGTTAATGCAGCACTCCGTCGCTGAGCCAATCAGCAGCACACAGGAACTTAACTGCGTGCTCTGATTGGGTAGCTTCTCAGCCATCCGCCAATAGCATCTCTTGTATGAAATCAACTGGGCAAACCAACTGAGGAAGCAAATACCAGAAGTAAAAAGACCCATTGTCCAGAGAAACTCGCGAAGCAGCGAAAAATCTGCGTTATATATTTAGATATGCTTACATATAAAATCCGCGAAGTCATGAATCCGCGAAAAGTGAACCGCGAAGTAGCGAGGGATTACTGTACTAATAAAAGGCAAAGCCCTCACTGACTCACTCACTGACTGACTGACTGACTGACTCACTCACTCATCACTAACTGTCCAACTTCCCGTGTAGGTGGAAGGCTGAAATTTGGCAGGCTCATTCCTTACAGCTTACTTACAAAAGTTAGGCAGGTTTCATTTCGAAAATCTATGCGTAATGGTCATAACCGGAACCTCTTTTTTGTCCATATACTGGAATGGAGTGCAGCTTGATGGCCATGAGAGGCGGAGTTGCGTGTCGCGTCATCACGCCTCCCACATAAGCACGTGAACTGACTGTTAACTCAGTACGTAGAAAAGAAGGAGGAGCCCCAAAGAAGTGAGCGAGTGACACATACAAGCATCTTCATAAGACACGAGGTATAAAAAAGCACGATGTAAACCGTAACCTTAAATTAACTTTATAGAAACGCTTCCGCTGCCGTTTGCAATGCCATATTCGCGAGATACAAGTTTAATGAGAAGACACGAGGTATAAATGAGAGTTTGGATCACTTTGTAACAGAGTTAAAATTGCTGTAGCGAGAAACTTTTAACTTCTGGGTCTTAGCTAACATTAAATAAACCCGTGGACATCACAACATCACACAAGAGAGCGGCTCACGTGAAGTGACTGAACGCAGCAGGAGTGATCACTTCGATGAATCAAACCTGTTCAAAAAACACATTACACAATTGATAAGGTAGGAAAAGAATATGAAACAAAGCACGGTATAAACCGTAACTTTAAATTAAGTTTATAGAAACGCTCCCGCTGCCGTTTGCAATACAGTATTCGCCCCTGCGAAGCGCGGGGATTTTGCTATATATATTAAACTATTTCAACCATTCTATGATCTGCTTCTCGCAACTGAAAGAGGGCACCGTGGCAGAAGTTAGCTGACTTGCTGACCAACCACAAGCGTTACCTGGTAGGTAACCACCCATACAATCAGATTGTGAATCAGACTACGAATGCCTGCAATGTAATTACCCCGATATACATGCTGTCAAATGAACGAACCACACGCCATGGCACAACGTTAGGGGCTTCGCCTCTAGCGCTGATGTCCGAGGTTCGATTCCCGTAAGGGAGTGCAGTGAGTGTGTACGCCTGATGAGCCCACAATTACGGCGAAACACGTGTCGCGTACTATGCATCTTCAAAGCACGGTGTAAACCGTAAGTTTAAATTGAGTTTATAGAAACGCTCCTGCTGCCGTTTGCAATACCATATTCGCGAGATACAAGTTTAATGAGAAGACACGAGGTATAAACAAGACTTTGGATGACGAGTTAAAATTGCTGGAGCGAGAAACTTTTAACGGGTAGGTACACCAAAAAATGTATACATTTATGCATGTAATGGGCAAACAAAAAATGTACTATACCCGAAAGCACTGCAGTAGTACTCAATGTATCTTTACTTCTTAAATGTTAATGTTTTACTGTTTAATAATTTATACGCTTCTTATATGTTGTTCAAATTCTTTTATCAAAATACCAGTAACAGCGCACTGCACGATAACATGGAGTGAATACACTTGACATGAGCATCCATGTTATTTATCCTCTTTCTCTGTACGTTTACCATTCGTTTGCTCAGAGGTTGATGCGCTTGCTGCTTAATGAGCAGCTCTTCACCCTAGCGTCCCGCTGCTTCTCTTCTTTCGTCGGCATCTTTTCCCGTTAAAACTGATTAAGTTAGTTTTTGTGTTGCGATAACTTAGTATGTTTTCTTTAATTTTTCAGTTAAGCTGGCACTTAAGTCTTCAATCTGCCTCAAGAATGATTAGCGAAGGTGGTAGGGAATGAAAACGGCACCCGTACGCATCCGCCACGGCCGCACTGGTGCGCACAGCTGTGAGTTGATTCTACAATAAAATAAAATAAAGATAAAAAGAGTAATAAAATCATCACCCCAAAAACGAATAGTAGACGTAACATAGTATATGTGTACCAAATTTCAAGTCAATAGGTGAAACGGTTTGCGAGCTACAGGTGATTTAAAATCCTGGACAGACAAACGAATAGCCACGGTAGCGTATTATACAAGAAGATTTTACTGTTTAATAATTTATATTTATATTCAATGTGCTTGTTATATATTACTTCATATTGTCATATGATAATGATGTTAATGTTGTTTATATTGATTTCTATGTTATTGTAAGTGCTCTTTATTTGTGGAAAAATAAATTTGGCAATTAACAAACTTATTTTATACATACTACATTTTATTTTTTTCTCTTGCACTCAGTGAGCGAAGCCACTGGGTAATCAGCTATATATATATATATGTGTAGATATGTATATATATATATATATATGTGTATATATATGTAGATATGTATATATATATGTAGATATGTAAATATATATGTATGTATATATATGTGTCTGTGTATATATATGTGTGTATGTATGTATGTATGTATGTGTGTATATATATATGTATGTGCATGTATGTATGTGTATATGTATATATGTATATGTGTGTGTATGTATGTGTGTATATGTATATGTATATATATGTTTATGTGTCTGTGTATGTACATATGTATATATATGTGTATATATATATATATATATGACAGCAACACTCATAACAATGACAACACAATTACATTGACAATCATGTTATGTTATTTTTAAAGTGTTTCCTTTTCTTTTTCATAACCTCTTTAACATACTACTTCTCCGCTGCGAAGCGCGGGTATTTTGCTAGTCTATACCAATAAAAGGCAAGTAATCCTTGTGCCTGATCTGTAGTCTTAACGTTAGCGCTTACCTACACACTGCTGAGGCTTCCCCTTTCTTGCTTTAAAGTCAACCATGTCCTTGTTTCTGTTACTTATTACCTATTTATTGCTACCACACTGATTATTTACTTATAGATGCCGTTGTGAGTTACTGCTGCTTTCTGATCTGTTTCTTTGATGCTAGTTCAATACAAATATTAAGACATGTAACACGTAACAAGTAACTTTTCCAAGTGCACCCCCAAACACCCAGCTACTTTTGCTCCTTTGCTGCCAAAAAAGCAAAAAAACCCTTCTACATGGAAAAAAAACTTTAAAATTCCTGCTGAGTTCCTTAGCAGCAACCCCAACACAAGTTTATAGGAGGTAAATGTATTTTTAATTAACTCTCATAAAACAGAAAGCACAAAAACTCTCAGTAACTCTCAGCTGCCTCTCTCATTCGCAAAGTTGATGTCAGCACATCAACACATCCTCTCAGCACTCTTAGTCGAAGTGACATGTAGTCAACGTAGGGACATGTAGTGACCTATAGTGACCTGTAAAGAGAAGTGACATGTCTTCATCTGGGCTGGCTGAATACATGACATGTCTCGTATTTGGAATCACACAGCTCATCCAGGTGTCCATACAATAAAGAGTTGCAGTAGTCAAGGCATGATAAGACCAATTCCTTCATCAGAAGTTCTGCTGTAGACTGTACCTGATGTTTTCATTCAATCCATGAATGGTTGCACATGAAGAGGTGCTGCAAGTATAAGGTGTAACAGGGCCACTCTTGCATGTTATTTATTCCCTATATGAATGCAGTGAGACATGTGTCAGAATATTGGGAATTAAGTTGAATTTGTTCAATGTGGGTGTCTGACTCCATAAAGTTGGTGTCTTGTCGCCACACTTGTATGTGGTTTGCTTGGACAGGGTTATCAATGCACATGAGATTGACAAGTGGATTGGAGTGCCAGCATCTATTCTGCGGGTGCTGTACTGGGCCATGATGGTGAAGCAGGAGCTAAGTCTAAAGACTAAAACTCTCTGTTTACTGGTCAATCTACTTTCCTGTCTTCACTTATGGTCATGAGCTGTGGATAATGACCTAAAGAATGAGATTGCGAGTAAATGTGAAAGAAATTAAGTTTCATTACAGAATCAATGGGCTCACATTCAATGATAGGGTGAGAAGCTCAGCAATTCAAGGGAGCCTTTGAGTAGAATCTGCTTCTCCAGATCAAGAGGAGCCAGTTGAGGTGGTTTGGGCATGTCGTAGGGATGATCCCTGGGCAACTCCCACTAGATCTGTTCCTGGCACATCCTACTGGGCAGAGACCCTATGGCATGCACGAGGATGCACTGGAGGGATTATGTCTCTTGTCTGGCTTGGGTATGCCTGGGGTTCTAGAGGAAGAGCCGAAATCTGAAGCTGGAGAAACGAAAGTCTGGGGTGACATGCTTGGCCCTTTTTTCACTGCAACCCTCACAAGGAAAAACAGTTCAGAAAATGGGATGAGATAAAATAAGATGAAATGAGGCTGTTTACTGAGACTGGAATGTAAGAGCCCTTTAATTTTCTACCAGCTTGAAGTGACCAGTGTATTTTTCTATGTGGTTGATTGCTTAGAAAATGGCATTAGTGCAGGTGATGCCAACAGACTAAACACACTGATTCAAAAGGATGGCTGAATCTTCTGAGTCAAGCTGGACTCACAGATGGAATGGTAGGAGAGAAGTTGCTAAGGAAGCTGCTTACTATTCTGGATAATGACTCTCACCCCTCTATGAGATTTTTGTTCAACAGAAAAGCACCTTCAGTAACAGACTAAGACACAACCCAGCCACAGGGGATGTTTCTTTGTGCCGGTCCCAAGCCCGGATAAATGGGGAGGGATACATCAGAAAGGGCATCCGGTGTAAAATTTTACCAAATCAATATACGGACAACAATATAAATTTCCATACCGGATCAGTCGAGCCCTGGGTTAACAACGACTGCCACCAGTACTGTTAGCCAACAGGGTGCTGGCAGAAATTGGGTGACTGTTGGCCAAAGAAAGAGAAGCAGAGGGGGGAGATATGTCTGAAGGCAGGAGGAGAGGAGGAAGATAAAGAGAATGGAACTGAGGGTAGGAACTTTGAATGTTGGCCGTATGACTGGAAAGGGGGAGAGAGTTAGCAGATATGATGGGGAGAAAGAAGGTTGATATATTGTACATGTAAGAGACTAAATGGAAGGGGAGTAAGGCCTGGTGGATCGGAGGGGGATTCAAATTGTTCTATCATGGTGTGGATAGGAGGAGAAATGGAGTAGGTGTTATTCTGAAGGAACAGCATGTCAAGAATGTTTTGGAGGTGAAAAGAGTGCCAGAGAGAGTAATGATTATGAAGCTGGAAATTGGAGGTGTGATGATGAATGTTGTTAGTGCATATGCGCCGCAAGTTGGGTGTGCAATGGATGAGAAAGAAGATTTTTGGAGTGAGTTGGATGAAGTGATGAACAGTGTACCAAAGGGACAGAAAGTGGTGATTGGAGCGGATTTCAATGGACATGTTGGCGAAAGGGAACAGTGGAGACGAGGAGGTGATGGGTAGGTATGGTGTCAAGGAGAGGAATGAAGAAGGTCAGAGGATAGTGGATTTTGCCAAAATGATGGACATGGAGGTGGTAAATACGTATTTAAAGAAGAGGGAGGAACATAGGGTGACGTACAAGAGTGGAGGAAGATGCACACAGGTAGATTACATCCTATGCAGGAAGGTCAATCTGAAGGAGACTGAAGACTGCAAAGTGGTGGCAGGGGAAAGTGTAGTTAAGCAGCATAGGATGGTGGTCTGTAGGATGACACTGGAGATCAAGAAGAAGAGGAGGAGAGTGAGGGCAGAGCCAAGGATCAAATGGTGGAAGTTGAAAAAGGAAGACTGCAAGGTTGAGTTTAGGGAGGAGGTGAGACAGGCACTGGGTGGCAGTGAAGAATTACCAGACAGCTGGGAAACTACAGCAGATGTAGTAAGGGTGACAGCAAGAAAGGTGCTTGGCGTGACATCTGGACAGAGAAAGCAGGAAAAGGAAACCTGGTGGTGGAATGAGGAAATACAGGAGAGTATACAGAGGAAGAGGATGGTGAAGAAGAAGTGGTATAGTAAGAGAGATGCAGAAAGTAGACAAGAGTACAAGGATATAAGGTGCAAGGTGAAGAGAGAAGTGGTGAAGGCTAAAGAAAAGGCGTATGATGAGTTGTATGAGAGGTTGGACACTAAGGAGGGAGAAAAGGACCAGTGGACTACAGAGAGGGGCTGAGCTGAGAAAGATGTGCAGCAGGTTAGGGTGATAAAGGATAAAGATGGAAATGTACTCACAAGCGAGGAGAGTGTGTTGAGCAGATGGAAAGAGTACTTTGAGAGGTTGATGAATGAAGAGAATGAGAGAGAGAGAAGGTTGGATGATTTGGAGATAGTGAATCAGGAAGAGCAACGGATTAGCAAGGAGGAAGTAAGAAAAGCTACGAAGAGGATAAAAAATGGAAAGGCTGTTGGTGCAGATGACATACCTGTGGAAACATAGAGGCGTTTAGGAGAGATGGCAATGCTGTTTTTAACCAGATTGTTTAATGCAGGGGTCCCCAACCACCGGTCCGCGACCCACTACCGGGCCGCAGCCGTCTGACAGCTGGGCCGCTAGAGAACTGCCGGCAACGGAGACTCACTCAGACTTTTCAGAACGCTTGGCGGGCGGGGCTTTGCAGCGGTGCAGAGAGAGGAGAGAGACCGAGGTGAGAGAGTATTACAACAAAGTATTGTTATGGTCCCGACAGTTTCCCCATATGACACGAGTCTATAGAAATCGTGTTACTACGAAGTACATTCAGCAGATGCTTTCATTACAACGAAGTGACCTTGAAATGCCTGAATGAATCATCCACAGAGCAGTTAGATCTGTGGTCACAGCTCAGATGTGCATGTTTGCACAACGATCCCCAAACAGAAACATTGTAAAAAAAATTCTTTCTTCGAACTTTCCTCGTACTGTTTTTTTTTTTTTTGCTGTTTTTGTTGTCTGTGGTTTTCAGTGATACCTTTTGCTTATTGCTTGTCAACATTTGAAAAACATCCATTGGAATTTAACTCATTGTCACCCCCCTATAGAAACGGCAGACACGAAAAAAATGATAACAGTGTTAATGTTTGTGATGTGCAATCTGTTGGAATGGCAAATGTAAAGCATATGTCTTTGTTATATGCAAAAAAAGAAGAAAAATCTCAGGTTGCAAACGTATGCGAACTGCTTAATAACTTAATAATAAAAGAAATGTTATGTAAATTGTGTATAAAATTGCCCCCCCATACCCCAAGACCGGTCCGTGGAAAAATTTGCATCTAATAAAGTGGTCCTTGCTGTCAAAAAGGTTGGGGACCACTGGTTTAATGGAATCTTGGAAAGTGAAAGGATGCCTGAGGAGTGGAGAAGTGTACTGGTGCCAATATTTAAGAATAAGGGGGATGTGCAGGACTGTAGTAACTACAGGGGGATAAAATTGATGAGCCACAGCATGAAGTTATGGGAAAGAGTAGTGGAAGCTATGTTAAGAAGTGAGGTGATGGATAGTGATCAGCAGTATGGTTTCATGCCAAGAACGAGCACCACAGATGTGATGTTTGCTCAGAGGATGTTGATGAAGAAGTATAGAGAAGGCCAGAAGGAGATGCATTGTGTCTTTGTGGACCTGGAGAAAGAATATGACAGGGTGCCTCGAGAGGAGCTGTGGTATTGTATGAGGAAGTTGGGGGTGGCAGAGAAGTATGTAAGAGTTGTACAGAATATGTACGAGGGAAGTGTGACAGTGGTTAGGTTTACGTTAGGAGTGACGGAGGTGGAATTACATCAGGGCCCTTTGTTATTTGCAATTGTGATGGACAAGTTGACAGACGAAATTAGACAGGAGTCCCCGTGGACTAAAATGGCCATCTGGCATCCCGGGGGAGGTAACGCTCTGGCCACACTTGCTCCCCTGGTCCACTCAGAGTGGAGGAGTCCCAGCCGGGCAAGAGTCCCGGCCACTCACTACACCCTAGAAGAAAGGCTCTGAAGCTGTATAGAAGAATTTCAAACAGACTGTGCGCATGGCTGAGGCAGTGTGTGCTTGATGCTGTAAACCGATAATTCTCTTTCTGATCAGCTGCTGTAGATCTGTGATTTGACACTCAGATACAGTGGGATAAATACTCCAAGTGGTGTAGTGAGAGTAAAAACGCTAAAACAGTTATGGTATTTGGAATAGTTTGGCCATTCCATGGACCATTATATTGTTACAGGTTAATTGCAATCAGATGCCTTAAACTAATAAACAATATGCGGTTAATTCCAGTGTATTTGATAAAGGCATTTCAGGGATGTGGATCTAAAAAATAAAGGAAAACCACACTGGAACAAAAGAACTACTTTGACGCAGGGTGCTGCCAGTTTGCAAACCGAGCAGAGAACTTGTGTATGCAAGGGATCAAGCTGGTTTGAAAATGTGCGTGGCTTGACGTCAAGTTTTATACATCGCGATATGAGGGTGGAAACGCAACATTTTTGTGCGTATGCACCGTTTATACATGAGGCCCCAGGACTTTATGAAAGCTGGACCAAAAGGGGAGGACTTAATCACTGTCTCCAGGCAACTTTTCAGCACTGTGGGGAAAGAAGGAGAAGAAAGGGTTAGCGTCAGCACCCTCTCTCATCTTGGTGTGTTTCTGTATACCTGGACTGAGCCTGTGAGGGAATCCTGTGATGCACTTGTGTGACAGTGTATTTGTGCCTTTTTTATCTGCTGCTGTAACCTTTCAATTTACTTTGGGATTAAGAAAGCTTCTATCTGTCGATAGATAGATAGATAGATAGATAGATAGATAGATAGATAGATAGATAGATAGATAGATAGATAGATAGATAGATAGATAGATAGATAGATAGATAGATAGGGGTGTGGTAGACAGCAGGACTTTAGGAAATTTCAAAACTTGACTTGATGCTTTGGAAGAATTAAGTGGACAGGACTAGTGAACTTTATTGGGCTGTATGGCCTGTTCCTGTCTAGACTGTTATAATGTTCTAATTAAGTAAGGCATATTCATTTCATTCTACCATTATTGATTGATCCCATGTTTTGGAAGTAGTACATTTCAAGTTACATATTTTATCCTTTTGAGGTTATCAGAAATAGCAGAGTGTACCTGTTGTGGGTCATGAACTCTCCTGCACAGAGGTATCTGCTGTGAGCTCGTTAGTTAAGAACTTCACTTTCAGTTTAGCTGACTATCCTGACTGGCCAATTCCTTACACATTGCCATTTTTGCAGATCCCTTTCTAACTTTCTCTTTATTCTCTTTATCTCAATCTTTCTCCCATTTTCTTTTCTACAGGTGGATAAGCTCTCCCAGATTCTGGGTTTTGACAAATCTCGATTTTTACTTGTTCAGAATTACAATTCAGAATTTGAGCTTACTTTGGACAAGGACATCCTGATTCTGACAGCTCTGCGACAGATGCTGAGGGCGGCAGATGAATACCTGGAAGGAATGAGAACAGTCAACTCTTTTTTTGGTTTTTTTTGGTTTTTTGTTTTTTCTTTGCTTGTTTATTTTTTTTTATTTTATTGATTTTATTAAAATCAAATAACATTCCATACAAATAAGTCAAGTTTTACAAAACTAGGTTTGAAACAAGTCAACCCCCACCCATGAGAAAGAGAGCTAGGCCTACAGAGGAAAATTTTAAGCTAGTAAATAGATAAATTAATAGGTGAATAAAAATATATATGGTGTAAAAAAAGAGGGGAGAGAATCTGCTTCCTCAATTAAAATGCTTATTCTGAAATGTTATTGATTAATCCGGCCAGGTTCTCAAAAAGTTTTCAATAGATCCTCTAAGTGAGAATTAGATTTTTTCCAATTTCAAATAGTATATAACATCAGTTACCCACTGACTTAAAATTGGAGAGTTAGGATTCTTCCAGTTGAGCAGAATAAGTCTAATTGCCAATAGAGTAGTAAAGGCAATGATGTTAACTTGGTGCACGCCCAAAACATGTGGCCCAGCGAAGCTAGAACTTGATTGAAACATTCGCAATAGCATCTAGTAATTCTGATAGTACCAAAAGTTTACCAATTCCTTTGCACTGAGAGTATCTATTTGTGGTATCTGTAATGAATCCAGAAATGCATTAGATTGTGTCTTGTCTTCTTTAAACTCAGTAGAATATAAGGACTTATAGTACTTTCTAAATGTGTGCATTATATTTTTATGGTGAATGATTTTGTCTCCGTCTGTGTTGGTAATTGCTGGGATTGCATTGCAAACTTCCTGCTTGTGGATTTGTTGAGCTAAGATTTTATTAGCTTTCTCTCCATGTCCATAGTAATGATGTCTTGATTTAAAAATGAGTTGTTCAGTTTCCTTAGTTGTTAACAGTAGAATCACCAAAGCCTACGAAAAAACTCATAAACCTGGTCCACCTTAAATCCATTCACACCTCTCCATTCAGCGTCTTTTGTGTTGTAAAAGTGTCGATAAGCACAAGCAGCAAGCAGCCTACAATCCCATCACCCTCACCACTGCAGAAACGGCAAAAAGCTCTCCCAGCTCAAGCCTTGTTTATCAGGGAGTGAAGTAGTACCTAGAGCTTCATAGGCTAAAAATATATCATTATTTGGAACACATGCATTTCATGTGTGTTCCATGTCTACAAAGATCTATGTAAGCGTAGGATGACAGGAAATGCAAGAAATGTTGAACACATACCTAAAAGACAAACTTTTTTCATGTTTTTAGTACTAACGACAAAATTTTGACATGAAGTGTATAATGTGTGAAGACTGAAGTCCAAATATCAAATAAGCACTTTCATAAAAGGTACAAATATAATAGAACAAGTGCGCTTTTATTCAAGACTACAACCGAAGAAAAAGAAATCAGGTTAGTGTGGCATGTTGTAGAGACTTCTTTGACAGTACAGCGGTAAGAACTGCTGACTCCTATTCAAAAGGTTGTGAGTTGGAGCCTTCCCATGTCCCAAAATAAATGTTTTGAGTAGTGAGCTGCTCTTATTGTTACTAGTATACAATAAAAACATACATTTGATTTGAGTCTGTAACAGCCGGTGTAAATTTATGGTTCTTGTAAAGGTTAGCGTTTTTTTTTTTTATTCAGTTTTATTCTCTCAGTGGTCTTCACACTCACCCCTTTTTGCCGTTTCAGCAGCGGTGGGAAGATGGGATTGCAGGCTGATTCCTGCTTGTGCTTATCAACACATTTACAAGACAAAAGAGGCTGTCAGAGAGGTGCAAACGGATTTAAGGTGGGCTGGGTTTATGAGTTTTTTCGTAAGCTTTGGTAATTGTAATGTTAAGAGGTTGAGTTGTAAATGCAGAGCCAGCCTTTTCCTATGAAGCGCCACACTTGGACACCTGGCATGTTCTTGATCTATTCTAGTAATTTCACTGCTTAGCTCGGATACCTTCTTGGTTTCCAATTTATTTCTGTGGGAAAGATATGAGATAATCTGTCCTCTTAAGAAAGCCTTCAGGGTTTCCCAGAGTATTCCTGCAGAGACCTCTGCGGATGTATTTGTCTCTAAAACAAAATCGATTTGTTTGGAAGTAAATTCTGCACAGTTCTCGTGTGCTATTAAAAGTGGGTTAAGACGCCATCTGTGAGAAGACTATGTGGTGCGTGATGATTTTAGCTCTATTATCAAAGGGGCGTGGTCAGAGATAACAATAGCGTCATACTTACAATATTTAATCGTAGGTAAGAAATTTTTATCTACAAAGAAATAATCAAATCTTGAGTAGCAATAATGCACTGGTGAGTAGAAGGAATATGTTTTTGAGTTTGGGTTTAGAAATCTCCAGGGCTCTGATAAGTTGTGATCAGTTACAAACTGTGTAATTGTCTTTGCAGTGTTAGATGTCATCACCCCTGTGGCAGAAGGCCTATCTAGGTCTGGATTTAAAACACAAGTAAAGTCCCCAGCCATTATAATTTTGTGAGTGTTCATATTGGCAATGGATGAAAATACATTTCGGATGAAGTCCACATTGCGGGCAAAAACATTTATCAAAATCACTTTACAGTTAAATAAATTACCCATGACAATCACATATCTCCCTTCAGGATAAGATATTACATCTGGTACTGCAAATGAGACTGTTTAATGTATAAGAATTCCCACACCTAAAGTTTTCTTTAGAAACCTGGAATGGAATATTTGGCAGTCCAGTCTCTGTGTAGCCAAAACTGATTCTAGGTGAGAGAATACTTTCTTTCTCTTTAATTCGTGATTCAGACCTTTAACATTCTAGCTCAGATGTTAACTCTTAAATCTCTTATGTAAACCAAGGACATCTGATTGTAGCTATTGTACATATTAACTATAATGATTGAGGTGATTGTAAATTTGGAACAATTATGGGAAAAGTAGGAAAGAAACATATTTCTTATGTTTAAAAAGAAAGTTTTTGTTTTAATATTTATGATATCATTTTGAAATTCTGTTTAGTTTTAGTTAATCTTCATGATGTATTTTTCCTTTTAGTGTTTTGTTTCAGAAAGATTTCAGTTTTAGTAATTATGTACGGTTAAAGAGATATTAAGATAGTTATTTTGTGGCTCAAACAGACAGAACTGTAGACATAGTTGGTTAGGATATCATATTTGTTTAATATTGGTAAAAGACAACGGGATGTCACATTAAAAATAAACCAGATACTGAATATGAACTATTTGATCACATTTCTTGATTTCCTTAGTTTCTCCCCAGTCACCAGACATGGCACTTTTTTAATAGTTCAGTTGAGATACAGTAGACTGTGTCATTGTACAAAGAGGTGCACTTTGTATCACTTCATTATCAAACAATTTCCAATGCATAAATGATTCATAAGAAAAAATATTCTGTTCAGATATGAAGAATCAAGTGAATGTCTCTATCAGTGTATCAAAACAGCTGATAGCTGAAGTGTTTTTCACTCATAATCTGCTGCCCATAAGGTGTTTCAAGCACATTTTAACTTGAAGCCTTTGAATTACGCCATGATTAACCCATACAAGAGGTGCAAAGGAAGCCATCAGCTCGTCATTACTGACATCAGACCACATGTGCAACTTGGAATTTGGCTTCAGCGAGTGTTTCTGTATCAGTTGCTGCGTATGTATGTTGGGCTCAGTCACAATTACAACTAACATGCGATTATGTATAAACAGAGTATAATTCTGTGAGGGAACATCTCAATCTGATACATCAATCTCGCACCCTGGAGATCAGTGAGTGGCAGCTTTGAAAGTTGCCCAAAGCTCTTGTGATGCAAAATCATCCCCTTCATATTCTTTACTATCACTAGAACTAGAAGGCAACATGCTGTCGTTGTAAATGGCTGGCGTACTGTCGCCATTATAACAAAACACATTACTTCCTCCATTACTTATATGAAGTTCCAGCTGCCCGTATTCAGCTCTCCCTTGCAAATGCTGGTCCTAATGATGCCCTTTGGAGTTGATGGTGTTCATGTGATGAGCAATGGACAAGTTAGATAAGAAATAATGTAAAACAGCTTAAAGAAGACTTAGTCAACTACACTAGCAACAGGAATGTTTCCCTGAAAAACAAAGAACACATACATATGTTAATATTTATTTATTAATTTCAAGTTTGCTATAAACCACAGGGCCTCAGAGAGCAGACCAGGATAGCTTTAAACATAAGATGGCACAAGCAGGAGGCAGGAAGAGTAATCTATACTAATAAAAGGCAAAGCCCTCACTGACTGACTGACTGACTGACTGACTGACTGACTCACTCACTCACTCACTCACTCACTCACTCACTCACTCACTCACTCACTCACTCATCACTAATTCTCCAACTTCCCGTGTAGGTAGAAGGCTGAAATTTGGCAGGCTCATTCCTTACAGCTTACTTACAAAAGTTAGGCAGGTTTCATTTCGAAATTCTACGCGTAATGGTCATAACTGGAACCTCTTTTTTGTCCATATACTGTAATGGAAGGCAGCAAGATGGCCGTAGGAGACGGAGTTGCATGTCGCGTCATCACGCCTCCCACGTAATCACGTGAACTGACTGTGAAGGCAGTACGTAGAAAACAAGGAAGAGTGCGAAAGAGCGCTGAAGAAAACATTCATTACACAATTGAGGAGGCAGCGAAAGAATAAGAAGCGAGAGAGCGGCTCACGTGAAGTGAATGAACGGAGCCCGAGTGAATGATTCACTTGGATGAATCAAACCTGTTCAAAAAAAAAAAAAAAAGCGGAGCGCCTTATATGAGCAGGCAGTCAGCTAAAGAAGGGAATCAATAAATAACTATAATCGTAATAAACGAACAAAAAATTACCGGAGAATCCGCGGATTACATAAAGGAAATGGATACCTGAACAGAAAAGTAAGTCTCAAATAGTCACACTAAGTACCATAGTTCACTGGCGGTATCGATGTATTTATACAAATCCAACAGAGTGGCTGTGGGCTCAGAGCATGGGGGCAGGGCCTTCCTCATTCACTCGCCAGCCTCTGTTCCAGTTACTCCACGTCTCGCCACGTGTTGCAGTGCACCTTTCCTCCGCTTAGCTAGCGATACCTGTGTGTTCAACAGACATTATCATCTACAGATTGTTAAGGAGTAACGTTTAACGTTTTTGAGAGAGAGATCAGAGCTACGTGTGTTTTAGAGGGTAGCTGCTGATTGCCACAGATATCACGGGCATGTGCTTTTCTCCCCACCTGGGAAACGCTTTCCCGTAAGAACTGAACACGATCAGATACAGTGCCAACATCTATTGTCCTGTTTCATACATACAAGACCGCAAGACAAACACATTAGTTAGTCTTCATTGTTTGTTAATTTATTTTTATTTTTAAAGTTGTGTTTTTGTTTTTATTACCGTATATACCGTCAGGACTGGATTTTACTGTATAATTTATGGTATTTTATACTGTCTGTTGTCCAAGTCGAAAGCGGAAAACTCTCGCTATTGATCTAACAGATTATGATATGCTAATGCCCACCTGAGAGAGTAACTGTAGAACACACTGCCTTTTTTTGTAGGTGAGGCAATGCGCTGTATCAGCGCGTACTCCTAACCTCTCTCTCTCTTTCTCTATTATGCCTACGTGACCACATGCTAATACCCGAACTATTCCGAAGCAACATTTGCACTGTTTTGTGTTTTTTGTATCTCACACCCTCATACACTTTTTTCGTAAGACCATCCCTTATCTACAATGGAGCATTCGATCAGAAGAAAATATGAAGCTGATTTTAAATTAAATGTCTTTGAAGTGGCAAAAGAAATTGGTAACTGCGCTGCTGCCACACAATTCAATGCATCTGAGAAATTGATGCAAGATTAGAGGAGGCAAAAAATGTAAGTGTTGCATTTTTGAACGGGCGTATAAGTTGGGGTCTGATATTATGATCGCTTTTTTGGGTTTCAACAACCGACTCATATTTATTTTTATTTTTAAACTTGTGTTTTTTCTAATTATATTTTTCTCAAACAATTAAAAAAAAAAAACTTTATTTTCCTCCCAGGCAACGCTGGGTATTTCAGCTGGTATATATATATGTATGTATGTATGTCTATATATATATATATATATATATTATATATATATGTAGATATGTATATATATATATATATGTGTATATATATGTAGATATGTACAGTATATATATATATGTACATATGTAAATATATATATGTAGATATATGTGTCTGTGTGTGTATGTATGTATGTATGTGTGTATATATATATATGTATGTATGTGTATATGTACAGTATATATGTATATGTGTGTGTGTATGTATGTATGTGTGTATATGTATGTGTATATATATGTTGATATGTGTATATATATATATGTATATATATGTGGATGTGTATATGTAGATATGTGTATATGTAGATATGTATATATGTAGATATGTATATATATATGTATATATATATGTGTATATGTGGTGTGTGTGTGTATATATATACAGTATATGACAGCAACACTCATAACAATGACAACACAGATTACAGTGTCACAATCATGTTACGTATTTTTAAAATGTTTCCTTTTCTTTTTCATAACCTCTTTAACCACACTACTTCTCCGCTGCAAAGAGCGGGTATTTTGCTAGTTAATTATATTTTTATTCAGTTTTGTTTCCTGTGCAATTTTTGATGAAACCAAAATATGTTTAAATGGTTGAATACAAATATAAAATTTGTAATTTCTGTATCCAGCAGGGTTTTCAAGAAAACTTCAATTACATATTTAAGATTGTAACGTCTCCAGCGGCATAGGCCTACGCTACAGTATTGCAATGTAAGCAACACAAGAGAAAGAAACTAAAAATGTTTTGCCACACGATTTTTGTTTGAAAGCACTATCCAGTGCTTTGCGTATTAATGTCCAACAATAGCCTCCCAGCATAGACGGACTCCACCCTCCCCTAGTAGCGATTCTCCATATTGGCAATTTCTTGGTGAAACTTTTCACTATGTTCATCACTTGATGGTGCCAAGTTTGGTTCGGACAGAAGTCCAACTGGGAATGAAGAAAATCTTCAGTGACATGCTGCAGTTTATCGACATGTATGCCTGGAGCAGACTTTCAACCTGTTCAACATATGTTTGGTGCCTTGTAGTTGGCCAGAAACTTACCCTGCAGAAGGCCGTCAGAGTGAATCTCCTTCATCACCTCTTGGATCTGTGGGGCCAACAAAGACACTTCTTTTATCTTGGCATCACTGATACATAGGAAATTGTGAACAGGAAGACTATTTCTCATTGCAGAAGGCAAGGTCTGGGTACTCAATAAACTTCCTGTTCTTGGAAAAAAATTTTAACACATTCGACATGCAGAAGTAACAATCAGTTACATGATCCTTCTTCTCCCTCCATATAATAGGATGGAAAATATCATGGTATGGACGCACACCATTGAGCCAAGCTCGCAGACTGGTAGCACAAGATGCACAACACATATATGGAGCCCATACAATTGTCCTGGGGCCTTATGTATAAATGGCGCGGAACGCACAAAAATGTTGTGTACCGGCCCATTTCCACGCTCACATCCCGATGTATAAAAACTAAACTTGGCGTAAAGCCACGCACATTTTCATGCTAGCTTCAATCCCTTGTGTGCGCAAGTTTCTTTCCGCTCGTTTTTGCAAACTGGCGGGCACCCATCGTCAAGAGCAGTGCTTTTGTTCCTGTGTGGTTTCCTTTAGTTTTTAGATTCACATCCCTGACGCGGCTTTATCAAATACACTGTTTACAATTAACCGCATATCATTTATTAGTTTAAGGCATCTGATTGTAATCAACCCGTAACCATATAATGGTGCACCGAATGGCCAAACTATTCTAAATACCATCACTGCTTTAGTGTTGTTATTCCCAGTGCACTACTGATATTTAACCAACTGTATCTGAGTGGTGGAATCATAGCTGTACAGCAGCTGATCGAATTATCGGTATACAGCATCTTGCACATGCTGTCTCAGCCATGCGTGCAATCTATTTAAACTGTTCCCATACAGCAAATGCTTCAGAGCCTTTCCTGTAGGGACCTCGTGGATCAGAAACAGTTTTATCCCAAGTGCTCTAAACACACTCAATCAGTCCTTCAAGTGCTCCTGGTAGAACTGTTTGTATTTATAAGTACAATCACCTCACTGTAAACTTGCACTACAGTTGTTATATTACACAACCTGAGTCACTTTATAAAGCGCATGTTTACATATGATGACGAGTGGCTTGTAAGTAGATTTAGATTTCCAAGCGCTATCTTGGAGCTCTTGATATCATTTTTAAGATGAAATGCAGTAAAGCATGTTTATTAAATTATATAGAAAAGTTTTAAACTTTATTAAAATAATGTATATTGTTAATAATTAAGCATGTGAGGAGTTGGTGGCGCTGCGCTAGCGACGAGCTGACATCCAGTTCAGGGATTGTTCCTGCGTCACGCTGTATGCTTTCTGAGATTGGCGCAACCTGGATGGATAGATGGATGGAATAATTAAACATGTACTACGAAGATATTTCAATGTTTCATAAAAGTTTTGAACAATCGGCGTTCTAAGTTTACAGATGGCTTGGCATCTATTACAGAGCTGATTGTGTGGCGATTGGTTAATTGGAGAAAGAAAAGGAAGGACAGGAATAGGAGGTTAGTACGTTTGAAAGAGACAGTACTGCTGCAATAAATTGTTTAATCGAAGGTCGCGCATGGCACAGGCAAGCATCTTGCGGGGAGGCAAGAACAATCTCTGACAGGCGCCAGCTCATCACTCTGCACCACCGTGTTCCCATGTTTAATGGTGGGCTATGACTCGCCTTTTCACAGCAACTTTGATATCTGACCACTTCTTATTGATTTCAGACACTTTGCGACTTTCTGAATTTTGAACTTTCAAGTTTTCTCTCCGCCACTCTGTCATTCAATCAACTTCCTTTTGTTGATTATATCACTGCTTAAACCAACAAATAGTAAGTTTTTTCTTGCCTCTACTTGGTATTTGCTGAAATTCTTCTTTTTCCCCCTATGCTTTTGCCATTGCCTTTTCACAGAACGCTGAGCTTAAGAGCTATTTATATTGACTTGCATATTCAAAGGGGCGTAATTCTGGGGAGGAGTTTGGGGAGTGGCGACAGGTACGTGCACCGTGTGTTACTTTTTCACACTGACCGGGATTTATGGAGCGGAAGAACGTGGAAGTTGGCGAACGCACAGATATATGCATCTGGACTTTTTTGTGTGTACACACATTTCCGCTTTTATCTGTATGCCATGTTTTAGTGTGAATTCTACACACTGCGTTATGCATGAGGCCCCTGGTCAGCAATTTTGCATCCAAAGTATAACTCATATATTTTCTTTATGAGTGCTGTCACTCTCCGTTTCTGTGCTTTCAAAGTGAATTCGCCACAGACGTAACAAAACGTGTCATGGCTATTGTGACATTGGCACGATGTTTCAGAAATTATATGAAATTAAATTCACGGCCTTTGAACTCAACAGTTTTATTTCTAATGACAATGTCAATTATTTAGAAATACTGCAGCTGCCACTAACTACTGCTGCTAGGAATACATAGGGTTGGGTTGCCATGGAAACAGGTCATAGTGTTGAAGGCGTGCGTGGAGGTGAGTGAGCGCGCCCAAGAACACATGATCAGACAGATCTGCTGGCACTCTTTTAGCTAAGTGAGTCTCTAGTATTAATTGCATTGGTAATGGTTGTAAAATTTAATGATTTTTAACCTAAGGAAGATCAGAGCTACTGGTAGGCAGCTAAACCTGAGCACTCCATGACTATGCAAAGCACCAAAATTTGAAAATTTCATAATTAATATTACAAACTTCATTTCTCAAAAACCTTGTGCGATGGAAAACTTTGAAGTTATTTCTTGTGTCACATCACAAAATCGATCTGGCACATAAGACATTGTGAAGGAAGCAAAAACCTTGTAAAACCAGTGTTATTTTATTTTCAGTTTGTCTCTCAACTACTAAAGTAGTTTCATATAGTTTTCATTTGTATTACAGTTTTGTTAACTATGTGTTTTTTGGTTTACAAAAGTAGTTTTTTACAAAAAGCTTTTGTCTTTATTTTATTTTCATTTACAATAATGGACCTTGAGGTGCATATCCAGCATAAAAGATATAATTGTTTATAGCATCATCAGACCACCAATCAGGAAAGGGCACAAACTAACCTCTTATGGTTCTTTTATTAATGGTGATAGTGAAAAAACGTCAAACAGCTCTGTAGCCGTTACCTGTACCCTCTTACCTGTCTCCTTGTTGTACCCGTTGAGTATTCAACTCACTGGACCCATAATGGCAGACTGCTCACTGACTTAAATGTCTTTAACCTCCAAGTCCTTTACTTCAACCCAGTGTTACCACCAATATTGGACTTCACAAGTGTCCTCAAGGGACCACAGGCTAGACACGAAATGGACAACAGAGCTTCTTGTCTTGTAAGTAATGATCAGACAAAGGCATTCATTTTTAAGCTTTTTCTTGAAAATTGTATCATATCACCCCTGTGTTTTAACTCTTCATCCAGCAGTAATAAGGTGCTGATGACCATTCCATTCCCAGGTGGCTTGCAGGTTATGTGTTCTCAGGCAACATGAAGATACAGCAAGTAAGAGAAACAGACAGATAGAGAACCATTTGGAAGTTTTTAAAGCAGTGTTTGGGTTTCCTCTAGCATCAGCTCCCTCCATCTTGCCCAAACAGGACACACACACAAACACAAAGACACGAGTACTGCAGCATGTTGATATTGTCTTTTGCAGTTTTTTTACAGCACCAGAAAATGTTTCTTACCATCATTATCAGAATCTCAAGGTGAATTATGTGAGATTCACAGGTAAGTAAGCAAAAAGAATACAATGATGTAAAAAAAACTCTGCCTTCCTGTTTTGTGTTCCAACTTTTCCAATATGCATGGCCCTTCTGTTCAGCTTAACAAGACCTTGGACTGGAAGTCAAATGGCTCCTACCTGAACAGTTAAAAGTACCTGCTGTGCAATGGTGCTCTGCATCCTGCAAAATCTGTGCTATTGACACATAAATTAAGGTGTTTGGTATTTCTAAAATTCTTTTTGCTTGTATATTGTCATCTCATCTGCAACCCTGTGGCAGTGCTGACAACTTTATCAGCATGCACTTTAAACATAAGCTGGCAGAAGCAGAAAGCTCTCATCAAAGACCAGTTGGACTTGTTGGAGTCACTTAGCATGAGATTTACTGAGTAGAAACTAAAATGTGAAGCCACAGCCGTTGAACTAATTAGGTAAAAAGATGTCATCCAGTAATATTGCCAGATTTTATCAGAATTTCACACTGGCCCTTAATGAGTTACATTGACCAATTATTTATTGTTTGAAACAAAGAGATCACCAGCTAGAAGCAAAGTTTATGACACTAGGTGAGACTAAAGTAGCTAACAAACCTAGAGAAACCAAGTTATTTGGTGGGTGTTCTGCATCTCGGGGTCTAAGCCATACTGCAGAAGTCAGAAAGAGCCACAAGGCCAAAAGTAATCAGAGTGCCTTCCATATTTTAAAAAAGTCTGTAAGCATGATGTTAAGTTGAAGGAGACGTTCTCATGAACCTGTTTATCAACATGTGCAGAATGATGTGAGGTATTTTTAGCTCTGAAATCTGATGGATGCTGAGATTTGGGCATCTATGAAGACAAAGGGACTGTAACGGTTTTGTGGAAAAGCAAATATAACACCATAACAACTTCAGTTCAATTAGAAAATGTTTGTTAGCATTCATTTTGTTAGATGGTGTGGAAAGAGAGCCCTTGGGCACAGACAGACAGACACCAAATGTCCAGAAACACACACGTTTATTTCTTTTAAACACATCTGCACCCACAATATAGTGCACAAACTCCAATAGTCTCTCTTCTCTTTCTCTTCTCTCGCCTCCACTCCCCTCCTCACAAGCTCCATCTCCTTCCTCCTGACTCCGGCTTGTCTAATGGAGTGAGGCGGCCCCTTTTATAGTGCCCCGGATGTGCTCCAGGTGCTTCCTGATAGTCCTGAAGCACTCCGGGTGTACCTGGAATTACTTCCGGCAGCACTTCCAGTTGTGGTGGAAGTGCTGTATTCCAGGGCTCCTTAATGCTCCGGGCCGCAACAGGGATGAGCTTCCCAGCTCTGTTCTTGTGACCCCCCTGCAAACCAGGGCAGCTTCCCTCTCGTGTCCCAGGGGAGATATTGTCACCCTCGTGGTCCGTCCAGGCATCCCAGCTGAGTAGGTTCCCCAGCCATCCACCACAATGGTTATGAGACTGAAGGTTAAAAAGTTTTGGGGGATGAAATACAGAGCCCACCTGGCAGAGATTTTGTCTTCCAGGATTGAGCTTTATACATGTAAACCAAATGTGGGAGTGAAATCCATCCATCCATTATCCAACCCGCTATATCCGAACTACAGGGTCACAGGGGTCTGATGGAGCCAATCCCAGACAACACAGGGCACAAGGCAGGGAACAAATCCTGGGCAGGGTGCCAGCCCACCACAGGACACACACACACCAAGCACAATTTAGAATCACCAATGCACCTAACCTGCATGTCTTTGGACTATAGGAGGAAACCGGAGCTCCCGGAGGAAACCCACGCAGACACGGGGAGAACATGCAAACTCCATGCAGGGAGGACCCGGGAAGTGAACCCAGGACTCCTAACTGCGAGGCAGCAGCGCTACCACTGCTCCATCGTTCCACCCTAGGGAGTGAAATATGTAGCTAATTCATTTATACAGAATACTAATACAAAATGGGGAGAGGTTCACACTGTTAATGAATTTGTGAGCATGGGAACCGTAAATGAACAGAACTGAGCAGACTAAAAACAAGTACTGGGCTAAGGTGAATCATGTCCTCGGTTATATACCTCTGTTAGTTTACACATGACCATGTGTTCACTGGCAATTCATGTTTTGTAATGTACAAATTTAGCATATCCTCTTTCTTCATGTTTTAATTCCTTAATTTTAGTTTTCCTCTTGCTTAAGGTTTAATTCTTAATTTCAAGAATTTGGGCTACTGGTAGCCTCAATATTTAGCCCGAATAATGAAAGAGAAGGTAAATTTTCTATCGTCATGTTGACCACAGGTATGTACATCCAAGAAAGGTTTAATTACAGTCATTCAATAAACTATGAGAACACTTGGAAGACCTCCCTAGGCTTAAAATGGCCAACAGGTGAGGGCACATTTATATGTTGTGTGTCCTGCAGCATGTACAGTTCAGGTTTTCCGGCCGACAGTGTAGACAGCTTCACCTGCCAAAAGTGTTTAGTTAATTTAGAGTTGGTCGGGAAAATACGCAAATTGGAGGACCGCGGTAGGAATCTGATAGTAATTAGGCAAACCGAAAACTGGATTGACTCGGTTTGTTTAGACAATTCGGCTACTTGTGATTCGGCTTCAGTCTCTCCTGGTCCCACTGTAGTCAGTGCGCGGTCGAAGTCAGCAGCACCAATTCAGCCACAGGGCGAGTGGGTAACAGTAAGACGGGGGTCTAAGAAACCATAATTTAGTCCCTCGGCACCCAGATTACCAATTCAGACCCAGAACAGATTCTCAGCACTCCGCAGCGCGCCTGTGGAAACTGAGAATAAGAAAGTGCTCATAATTGGCGATTCCATAGTGTGGAATGTTAGAATTCCAAACTCTGTTACACCAGCAGTTCATGTTAAATGCCTTGCAGGGGCCAAGATTTCTGGCATAGAGGCTGCATTGGACCGTGTCGCCGACGATGAAGTATCTACCTTATTGCTGCATGTCAGCACTAATGATATTTATTTACAGCAATCTGAGGTATTAAAGAGGAACTTCATCTCTCTATGCACCAAAGCTAAAAGAAAATGTCAGAATTTAGTTGTATCTGGCCCCTTACCAAGATTACATAGAGGGGATGTGATTTATAGCAGATTGCATTCCCTTCACTGCTGGCTAGAAGCCTGGTATGCAAAGAAAAGCATAGCGTTTGTGAACAATTGGGATGATTTTTCAGAAAGGCCTGGATTTTTCAAAAGAGATGGTCTTCATCCTAACTGGAGGGGATCTTATGTATTATCCCAAAATATGGCAGCAAAACACCCTGGCTGACTGATTAGAGCACCATCCAGGCCGCAGTCATGTGATCTTAAATCACAGGCTGTTGTTTATCCCACCTATTCTGAAGTGTTACCCATAATCTCTGTTGTGCGGCATCCATTAAATTTAGTCTTGATACAAACCTTAAATTACTTGATAACCAAAAAAATAAGGTGTATAATTAGACCAAGATATAAAACCAGACCCTCCACCAGAGGCATCTGTAATAGAAATTTACTTCAAATTAAAACAAAAAATATATCACCGGTTCAGAAAGAAGCATGAAGTTTTAAATGCTTCTAATTGAACATTCGCTCTCTTGGCAGTAAAGCTGTTTTGGTAAATGATATTATATTAAGTACAAAATCTGATCTGTGTCTTCTCACTGAAACCTGGCTTAGTAAATGTGACACTGTCCCCCTAGCTGAGGCGTCACCAGATGGCTACTCGTTCCTTCATAAGTCTAGAGATTCTGGTGGAGGAGGAGGACATGGAATAATTCATTGTAACAAAATGCAAATCACATCTAAAAATTTAGGCGACTTTACATCCTTTGAGGCATTCATTTTAAATATTAAAACAGATTCCAACACAATTATAGTGCTAGTCTACAGACCACCAGGGCCATATTCATTGTTCATGTCTGAATTTAGAAAACTTATCTGATTTGGCTATAAATTATGATCACGTAGTACTGATGGGAGATTTTAATGTACACATTGATGTGGAAACTGACACTTTTAGCAAATGTTTTACTTATTTGTTAAATTCAGTAGGATTTTGTCAGATTGTCAAAGGTCCAACTCATAATCATAACCACACATTAGATTGAATTATAACTTACAAAGTTGAAATTCAAAATTTAAATATTACTCCATTAAATGAAGTTATTTCTGATCACTACTTAATTACATTTGATTTAGTCCTGCCCTTGCCAACACACTCCCAGATTAAAACAAAGACAGTGCGACATCTAGATTGTAATTCTGCTTCAGAATTTATGGATACTTTGAGTAAGTCGAGTGTAATTGTGGAAAACCATTTAGATCAGTTAACATCACATTATAATTGACTTTGAGAGATGCTCTGGACACAGTGGCTCCCCTTAAAACAAAAGTGATCAAAGCACATAGAAACTCTCCCTGGTTTAATGAAAACACTCAAGCTCTTAAATTAGAGTGTCGAAAACTGGAGTGCAGATGGAGAACAACAAAGCTACATGTGCTTTCAAGTTGCATGGACAGAGAGTGTTAAGAAATATAAAAAAGCCATCTTTAAAGCTCACTCAGAATACTATTCTACAATAATAGATAGCAATAATAAAAATCCTGAGGTACTGTTTAGAACAGTGGCTAAATTAACAAATGGGAATTCAGATCAACAGTGCAAAATACCAACAGATATTAGCAGTACAGACTTTATGAACTTCTTCAATGAGAAAATTAAAAATATAAGATCCCAGATCTCAGCATCACAGTACAAACTAGATAGATAGATAGATAAATAGATCTTTATTGTCATTGTCACTTTTACAAAGGAACAACGAAATTGAAGGTGCAATCAACTCAGTGTGAGGAATAAGGGTTAAAATGACAAAAAGACAGAATATAATAACAAACTGAATAGTAATAAATATACAAATTGCACTTGTTGACCTAAGGTATATATTGCACATTGGAAGAATAATATAGAGCAGTTTTATTTTGAGTTCAGGGCCATGATTGCTTTCGGATAAAAGCTGTTTTTAAGGCGGTTTGTCCTAGTTTTCATAGCTCTGTATCTCTTGCCCGATGGCAAAAGCTGGAAGAGGCAATGACCGGGATGTGATGAGTCCTGCGAAATGTCTATTGCTTTTTTGCGGCTTCGGGAGGTGTAGATTTGTTCCAGAGTGGGGAGGGTACAACCAATTGTTCTCTCCGCTATCCTGACGACCCTGTGTAGCGCTTTCTTTTCTGAGGAAGTGCAACTGCCGTACCACACACACAGTCCGTACGTGAGCACACTCTCAATGGAACAATGATAAAAAGCAAGGAGCAGATTTTTTGGGAGGTGGTTCTTTCTGAGAATTCTCAGAAAATACAGTCTCTGCTGTGCCTTCTTTAGCAGCTCCTTGGTGTTGGCACTCCAGGTCAGGTCATCCTCCAGCTCCATACCCAGAAACCTGAACACCGGGACCCTCTCCACACAGGCCCCGCCAATGGTGAGTGGCTGGATGTCAGTTTTGTTTTTCCTAAAGTCAATAACAAGCTCCTTTGGTTTTTTGTTGTTGAGGAGCAGGTTATTGACTGTGCACCACTCTGACAGTCGCTCCACCTCGTCCCTGTATGCTAGCTCACCCTCCTTGCCCGAGATGAGTCCGACCACCGTCGTGTCATCCGCAAACTTTATAATCTTGTTGCTATGGTGAGTGGGGACACAGTCATATGTGTAGAGGGTGTAGAGGAGCAGGCTAAGCACACAACCCTGCGGCGTCCCGGTGTTGAGGCTGAGAGCAGTGGATGTGTGGAGACCCAGCCTGACCCTCTGGGAGCGACCCGACAGGAAGTCCAGTATCCAACTGCAGGTGAGTGATGGAAGTCCCAGATCTGCCAGTTTGGACACCAGTCGTTGTGGGAGGATGGTGTTAAACGCCGAGCTGAAGTCTACAAAGAGCAGTCTGGCGTAACTCCCTGCTGCTCCAGGTGGGTCAGGGCAGCATGAAGGGCTGTGGCCACAGCATCCTCCGTGGATCTCTTTGCTTTGTAAGCAAACTGAAATGGGTCCAGGTCTGCTGGCAGGCAGGCGATGATATGACTCCGCACCAGTTTCTCAAAGCACTTCATGATGACAGATGTGAGTGCCACTGGGCGGAAATCATTCAGACTGTTCATGTTGGATTTTTTTGGCAGCGGAACAATGATTGAGGACTTGAGGCAGGATGGGACAGTGGCCTGGGACAGGGACTGGTTGAAAATCCTGGTGAAGATTCCGGCCAGTTGATCTGCACAGTCTTTCAGCACCCGTCCAGCCACACCGTCGGGTCCTGCAGCCTTCCTCGGGTTCACTTTCCTCATCACCCGCCTCACCTCACACACTTCCACTGTGAGTAAATTGCTGTTGTGAACAGGCTGTTGTGATGGGGCTGCTGTTGGTGTCGCCTCAAAGCGGGCAAAGAAGATGTTCAGCTCCTCTGCCAGAGAAGCGTCTCCCTCAGCAGCCAAGGAGTTGCTGGATTTGTAGCCGGTGATGTGCTGGACACCCTGCCACACCTGCCTGGTGTTGTTACTCCTCAGATGATCTTCTATCCTCCTTCTGTATGCTGCCTTGGCCTCTCAGATGCCTCTCTTCAGGTTCGCTCTGGCTACACTGTAAAGAGCCCCATCCCCAGACCTGAAAGCAGTATTCCTAGCTTTCAGCAGACTCTGGACATCCCTCGTCATCCAGGGCTTCCTGTTAGGATAAATCCTTATGCGTCTGTTCCTGGTGACGTTGTCCGTGCAGAACCTGATGTAATCCAGGACTGCAGTAGTGTGGTACTCCAAGTCTTGGTGATAGAAAACCTCCCAATCGGTTCTCTGGAAGCAGTCCTGCAACCGTTGGGAGGCCTCCTCGGGCCATATGGTAACAGTCCTGGTCATAATGGGAGCTTGTTTCCTGAGGGGAGTATATGCAGGGATTAGAAGCAGAGATGTATGATCAGACTGGCCAAGGTGTGCTAGGGGTTTAGCCCTATAGGCCTGTCTGATGTTTGTGTACAACTTGTCCAGTGTTTTTACTCCCCTGGTTGCACACTTTATGTGTTGATGGAATTGAGGGAGAACTGCTTTCAGATCTACATGATTAAAGTCCCCAGAAATGATGTGAACAGCCTCAGGATACTTGCTCTGTTTACTGCTGATGGTGTCATGCAAAAGCCCCAGAGCCGAGTTAGCATTAGCATCAGGTGCTATGTACACAGCAGTTAGCAGTATAGCATTGAATTCACGGGTGAGGTATATGGGTCTGCATTTAATTGTCATAAACTCCACGTCTGGAGAGCAGTGTCTGGTGACTATGGTGGAATTTGTGCACCAACTATTGTTCACATAAATGCACAGCCCCCCTCCTCTCTTCTTACCGGAGCGCTCTGTCCTGTCTTGTCAGTGTGCTGTGTGGCCTGCTATCTCGATCGCCGTGTCCGGTATGAGTGGATTAAGCCACGTCTCCGTGATCAGCAATATGCAGCAGTCCCTGATGATCTTTTCCGTTGCAATCCGCAGCTGCCACTCGTCCAGTTTGTTTGCCAGCGACCTCACATTTGAGGAGAAAATGCTTGGAAGTGGTGGTTTGTGTGGCTAATTCCTTAGCCTCACTAGCACGCCGCCTCGGCACCCCCTCTTTTGTTTACGTTCTTTGCGCCGCCGCCGGCTCCTCGAAGCTGGGATTGTAATCCACGGAGAGCCCGGTGTTCATGCGATGTCGTCCGGAATGTTGTGGACGCGGAGAAACTCGGAGGTCGAGCAACTCTCGCTCCGTAAACCGATAGATAAAATATCCTGCCGGCTATACGTGTATTTATCCAGGCAGGGTGGAAAAAACACAATCTGAGTCGGAGAACACACAGCCGCAGCGTCTAAGCGCGCCGCCATTGTTATTATTGTTGCATACTAGCTTAGCAGACCCTGCCTCACATTGCATTTAGCACTTTAGTAATTTTAATCCTGTAACTGAACAGGAAGTCTTAACTTTAATTTCTAAAATGAAACCTACTACTTGCTCCAAAGATCTGGTGCCAAAAAAACTAGTAATAAGTGCAATGGATGTTCTTGCAGCGCCTATTCTTAACATTATCAGTAGTTCATTATTGCATGGCACAGTACCTGATACACTAAAAGTGTCAGTCATTAAACCATCACTTAAAAAGTCAGACCTTGACCCACAAATGCTAAATAATTATAGGCCTATTTCAAATTTACCCTTTCTCTCTAAAATACTAGAAAAAGAAGTCGCCAATCAGCTTCAGTCACACCTTACGCATTACAGTTTATTTGTTTTATGTCTTCCAGGATTGAGCATTTGTTTTCCACACTGGTCATAGTACAGAAATGGCACTAACACGGGTTGTAAATGACATTCTGATATCTTCTGATGAAGGAAACTCCACTGTAATTATGTTGTTAGACTTAAGAGCAGCATTTGACACCATTGACCATTCTATTTTAATGCAGAGGCTAGAATATGACATTGGGCTTACAGGCACTGTGCTCGCTTGGTTTAGTTCTTATTTATCAAATCGATTCCAATATGTACAGAAATGTGCTGACAGGACTCCGTCATTATATACAGAAGTGAGATATGGTGTCCCGCAGGGCTCAGTACTGGGACCTTTACTGTTTTCACTTTACAGGCTTCCACTGGGATCTCTCATTAGATAACATCATGTTAATTTTCACTCGTATGCAGATGACACCCAGTGAAGTTTCTCTGATGTTGTCTTTAATTAGTTGTGTTAGTGAATTAAAGGAGTGGATGGATGAGAACTACTTGTCTTTAAACACAGATAAAACAGTTGGAATCCCCATTAATTTTACTGAATCAACCCGCAATCTCGGAGTTCTCCTTGACTCTAGCAGGTCATTTAAAGTACATATTACAAAGTTGTCCAAATCATGTTTCTTCCGTCTTAAAAATATTGGGAAATTAAGGCGCTTTCTAAATAAACAGGATTCTCAGAAATTAATTTAATGCATTTATTTCTAGTAGGATTGACTACTGCAATGCGGTGTTCACTGGATGTTCAAACTGTTCTTTATACAGCCTCAAGTTTGTCCAAAATGCTGCTGCAAGAATTATTACAAGAACAAGAAAATACAAACACATAACACTAGTTCTTAAATCCTTACACTGGCAGGGCAGATTTAGGGCAGATTTCAAAATCCTCCTTTTAACATATAAAGCATTAAATGGCCAAGGTCCGGCTTACTTGTCTGAACTTATCATGACTTACAAACCTGAGCACACATTAAGATCTCAAGATGCCAGTCTGCTTAGGATTCCAAGGATTCATAAAATAACAGTAGGAAGTCGAGCTTTTAGTTACAGACCCCCTAAACTATGGAGTGGTCTGCCTGCTATTATAAGAGATGCCCCTTCAGTCTCAGCTTTTAAATCCCGGCTGAAGACTCACTACTTCAGTTTAGCACACCCTGACTAGAGCTGCTGATTAACTGTACAGACTGCATCTCTGTTGTTAGTCTTTAGCACTAAAACATAAGTAACATGATAGTTAGAATTGGATACTAACCCTCACCTCTTCTGTTTCTGTACTCGGTACTCAAATGTGCTACTTGGTGCCACGGCCCACCTGCCAAGTTGTTTTGCCTGCCTAAGGTCATCCCTGATGGAAGATTGCAGGAATCATGGGAAAGAGGGGTCCTTTCATCGGATTAGCACTGTTTCAGCTGTGGAATGGCCAAATGGGGGAGGCAGCTTGATGGCGGAGGTCTCCAGGATTCTAAATAAATCCAAATCTTATTATGTGATATCATCTACTGTTAAATTCTACTCTGTACTTCTAAAATTTTTATTTTTATACTGTATTGAGGATTTGTTCGGTTCTGTATATTGTATTGTATTGACCCCCTTCTTTTTGACACCCACTGCACGCCTAACCTACCTGGAAAGGGTTCTCTCTTTGAACTGCCTTTCCTGAGGTTTCTTCCATTTTTTCCCTACAAGGGTTTTTTAGGAGTTTTTCCTTCTCTTCTTAGAGAGTCAGGAATGGGGGGCTATCAAGAGGCAGGGCCTATTAAAGCCCATTGCGGCACTTCTTGTGTGATTTTGGGCTATACAAAAAATAAATTTTATTGTATTGTATTGTAATAAAAAGAAATCAAAAAATAAACTAAAGCAGGTCCATATCAGAGAGTATGTCAGCCTTCTCAATCACTGTGAGCATCCCCAGCAGTACATAGTCCTAAGAAGGATGGAATTAATCAATTTTTTGTGGATTATTATTAATTGTGTATTTATTACTATCATTTCAGGTGCCTATTATTTATTTTTATTTATTTATTTATCTATTATAGTATAGTTCTTTACCTGTCTTGGACTTGTCCTTTGATTCGCGGTCCTGTTATTTCATGCCAGTGTATGTTGAGTATGGATAGTGTGACAATTAAACCACTTGACTTGACTTGATTACCCTTCACTCAATAGCAAGACTCATCTTGATGCTTATCCTGTGACTAAAGTACAAGAACATAATAACATTGTGCACATTTTCAAAGACTTTTATCTTCCAGATAACATTGAATAATTAGCTGGCTGTACAGAAGTGACCAACTTCAGCCTCAGAACTGGTTGTTCTGAAGATATGTAATGATCTTCTACATCAGATAGTAACTGTTAGCAACACTGGAGATGAAACTAAACATCAGTTCAAGCATGTGTCAGCAATGAATGTTGGCCATTCCAGTACCAGTGCTGGTTGTCAAACCCGGTTGGAAAGTCTTCCATTCTTGATATTATGGCATTGATGAAGCATGCCTGACCTCCAGCAGTCTTAAATAAAGTAGTCAGAGGCAGGAGAATCTCCCTCAGAAAGGAGAGGAGGAGAGAAGTCGCAAAATCATCGCGATATCAAGCATTATAAATACTGATTATATTGAAGGAAAGCTCTTGTCAATTACCTCTCATGGTGCTATGCTGGTGCCAGTCAGAGTAGCTAAATAAGGAAATGCTGACGTGAACAACACTTTATTTCTAAAGCACATTTTCATTCAAACGATGGAACTCAAACTGCTTTACAAGATTTCAAAGAAGTAATTATGTGTAAAGAAAAGCAAATTAAAATTAGATAAGAATAACATTGCATAAATATCTTACAGTAATAAATAACAAACACTTACTTAATACAGATAATATACATAAGAGATTTATTGTCAACAACAACAATTCATTTTTTGTATAGCCCAAAATCACACAAAGAGTTCCGCAATGGGCTCTAACAGGCCTTGTTTTTTGACAGCCCCCCAGCCTTAACTCCTTTAGAAAACAAGAAAAATTTCTCAAAAAAACCCTTGTAGGGAAAATAAATGGAAGAAATTTTGGCAATTCAGAGAGAGACTCCTTTCCAGATAAGTTGGGTGTGCAATGGGTGTTAAAATATGAGGTAAATACAATATAATACACAAAACATAACACAAGTGACCCTCTTCACAGATCTAGGTGACTAATCTATCATTACCACCACAGGAATACAATATAACAATACAATAGTTGTCCTGGAGACCTTCGACATCAAGCTGCCTCCCCCTAATGGCTACTGCACAGTTGAGTCAGTACCGGGCCAGCCAATATAATGAAAGGACCCTCCTACCCAATGATTTCAGTGCCCCTCCATCTAAGATGACTTTTCCATAGGCAGGTAAACATCTTGGCAGTAGGGTGTTTGAGTACCGAGAGGTGAAAGAGAATAGGTGAGGGTTAATAACAAATCATAACTACCATTATTACTTATGTTTCAGTGCAAATGACTAACAACAGAGACGCAGTATGCACAATTAATCAGCAGCTCTAGACAGGGTGTGCTAAACTGAAGTAGTGAGTCTTCAGCTGGGATTTAAAAGCTGAGACTGAAGGGGCATATCTTATAGTAGCAGGCAGACCATTCCACAGTTTAGGGCCCCTGTGACTAATAGCTCAACCCATCCATCCATCCATTGTCCAACCCGCTGAATCCGAACACAGGGTCACGGGGGTCTGCTGTAGCCAATCCCAGCCAACACAGGGCACACGGCAGGAACCAATCCCGGGCAGGGTGCCAACCCACCGCAGATAGCTCAACCCACCACTCTTATTTTATTAATCCTTGGAATCCTAAGCAGACCAGCATCTTGAGATCTTAATGTGCACACTGGTTTTCTAAGTAATGATAAACTGGACCTTGGCCATTTAAAGCTTTATATTTTAAAAGTAGAATTTTGAAATCTGTCCTAAACTTAACACTAGAATTACCAGAGCCTACGAAAAAACATGTAGATCCGGCCCACCTTAAATCGCTTCTTAAATCCGTTCACACCTCTCCGCCAACATCCTTTGTCCTCTAAATGTGCTGATAAAAGACAAGCTGCCAACAGCCGGCTATTCCATCCCCCCACCGACTTAGAACGTGTGTGAACTTTTCCCAGCTCATGCCTTGATTTGATTATCAGCAGATTTGTGACCTGGAGCCAGACCTGGTGTTTATGTTGCATGCTCCCCTCTCTTCTGTTATCTCTTTGGACCAGCTGCGCCAAGCATCTAGGGATGACTCTATTTTTTCCAAACTTCGCTGTTTTATTAGAGATGGATGGCCCACCACAATAGAACGAGAACTGATTAAGGACAATTTATTCTGTTGGGAAGATGTCTGTATTGCTCGAGACCATCATACTCTCATACCAGCAGTGCTACGAGCACAAGTTTTGTGAATGGCACATGAGGGCCATTTGGGCATTGTTAAGCTGAAACAGCATTGTAGGGATACAATGTGGTGGCCTAATATAGACCGTGATGTTGAGATACTGGTAAAGGACTGCACTGTCTGTCTCCTCAGTGGCAGATCCACCAGCTCCTCTCACGCCTGTACAATGGCCACTTGCTCCTTGGAAGCACATTCAAGTTGACATTTGTGGTGAATTGCTTGGTGCTCCACACCACGCTCACTATTTCTTGATGGCCAGAAGCCCTGCGTCTTGCAACTGTGACTACCCAATCCATTATTAGGAGCCTGGATTACCTCTTAGCTCAGTGGGGCTTGTCGGACATGATAACTACTGATAATGGGCCCCAGTTCACTTCTGGTGAATTTCATAACTATTTGGAAGAGAAGGCCATTAAGCAAATTAGAACTGCCGTGTATCACCTGGAATCGAATGGCGGGGTCGAACGCCTCAACCGTATGATAAAAAATGGAATCTGGGCATACCTGACAGAAGGTTGGCAGTTTGAGGCAGCTCTCCTCCAGACCCTGTTACATTTTCGAGCAACAAAACATACCACAACAGGGGTATCACCTGCTTCCTTAATGTTAGGTAGAGAGCTGACTCTTCCTTTGGACCGTCTTTCTCTGGGTAAATCGTTACCTATACCAACACTCTCCTAGACACAGGCCCACGTTACCTTTCAACAGCAGCATATGCAGCAGCATTTCAGTCAGGCCAGAAAATCAAAACTGCCATTACTAAAGGAACAAGACTGGATGCGTGTGTGGCTTCCTCGCCGTATAAACAGGATGAGACCCTGTTGGTCAGATCCATTGAAAATTACTCGGCAGCTTGGACCAGCTACATTTCTTCTGCAAGATGGTTCTAGGCATCCCGCAAAAAACCTGAAAAAAGTCACATCACCAAGTCAGCTTCATCATGGCCCAAAGATGCATAGCCTGATGGTATGGGAGCCCCAAACAGTGGCTGGAAATGGACGGGTTTCCATTGAGGTTTCATTCAGGCATAGAAGACCTACCTCCTGGCCTAAGGACTATGTTACTAAGTAGGCCTTCATTTTTAAAAAACGGAGGGGAAATGTGATGTCTGTGCAGAAGCGGATGTGGGGCGTTGTAGGAGAAAAAAACAGAAGTATTGGTTGTTGGTGTGGTTGTTAAATAAGGAAAAGATAGTTAAGCATCACACGTGTGAACTGCTATTTCTGATACAACAGCCTACTTATGCACAAAAGGGGCCCTAGCCTTCACAGTTCAAAATATCTCTTTAATTGTCCCAAAATAGGCCAAAATAAATGTAAATGCTCTGCTAGGGTAAGGAACCATCAACGCATTGGGCTAGGAAGGGCAAAGATAGAAGTTTATCTTTATAAATGCAAGAATTTGTTCAGAAATAGCAAAAAGAACAAAAGTGCTTAAAGGCTCAGTGCAGCAAGTTCCAATACCAGTTGCAAGTGACAATATCTATGAAATATAAACAAGAATTCCAAAATCAGAAAAATCAATACTTCCAAATGCAATCTAAGAAAAATCATGGACAGCTGAAGAAGCTGCTCTCATCTTTGGAATATAAAGACCGGGAATGGTCCTTAAGTGGTGTCACCAGGTTACTCCATCCATCCACAAAGCACAAAGAAACAAACAGAACAACTCATTATACATAGTGTCACACACATACGAATAGGGGACAGCCAAAGGGCCTGATAGAGAGTGAAGAATGAAAGGTGGAGGATTGGAAAGGAGTATCAATGCCTTTGTCCCTTCCTCAACAGAAAAACGGAAGACTAAAAGATCCTACCTTATGTTCACCTTACGTGTGAAAGGCGACTCCCATGGATTACTTCACTTCTGGTCTCCTCCTGATCACTTCATTTATGGTCCCTGATTATGATGTCATATCTGGCTCCTAAGATCACCATCACATTTGCTTTTGATTTCATTTCCTGTTCTTCATTTGTATTTCCTGCCATATAAAAGCACCCAGAAGCTACACTGTGTTGTCAAATGTCTGTTTTATGCAATTTTGACTGTGAATTCAGTGCAAATCTGAACACCGGATCCACCAACATTATACGGTGACCTTTTTCTGTTTGTGGTATATTTTCTCACAATAGATAACAAATAATGAGCCAAATTAACAAAATTAAAACAGAAGCATGTAAAATGGTGATTCAAAATTAACAAAAGCAATGGAAAATAAATGCAAACCAGAAAATAACACTTTGATGCAGACCTTATTTTAAAAAAGTTTAAAATTTCTTATGTTAAGGTAATATATCTAATATTTTGCCCCAAGAGATTAAATATCACATGTTGCAATGATACTTGCGAGATTATTTTGCTCAATTCAAGATAACTGGTCTTAAGATATCTGACTTAGATATAAAAGTGTAATTCCAAGACAATTTCAACTTGAAAAAAGCACAAGTGTGAGAGAAAAGCCTGTTATCAACTACAGTGATGAGCACAGCAGGACATGTATTCTTATTTCAAGAACCAAAACTTTCTAGGTTTGTCTTGTTTTAAGAAATGAGTAAGACACAACCCCAAGACTTAAACTCTTTTTATTCCAGAAAGGTTTTAGAATACAAGTTTTGATTTTGTTAACAACTACGACATTTCAGATTAACACTTGCCTAATTCAGTGGCCTTACTCTGTAACTAGTATGATTTAACAGCTGGATTCCCTGCAAAGGGTAGTACTTTATTATATTCAAATGGTAATATTTTTCTTCAAATCAAAATGGTTTCCACATTATAAAATAAATGACCCTTGTATAAAAAATGTGTCTGGTGGTTTGATGCAAGAGAATTTTCACTGTGTCAAATAAATGGCTTAATCCAAACAGTGTTGCTGGAATTTATTAACATAAAAAGAAAAGTTCAAGAATTTAGGAAGTTTTATAAGTTTTATATACTTCAATGATATCCCCATGGTAGTACTTCACAAGAATATACATTTTGTTTTTCAGTCATATAGTCTCACTGGAATTAAAATTAACCAGCTTTATGGCATCAACAAAACAGGTGGATTTATCCAGGTTAGGGATTTTAATTTCAAATGACAAAACATCTCTATCAAAGACACAGCATCATGAACTTGAAACTCCAAACAATATAATGTGTAGTGTTGATATTGTTCAAAAGTCGTTTTAAACTCAAAGCCACAAAAGAGCAGCAAATAAAACAACTCCAAATCATCTTTGGTGTTTAAACAGCAAAAAGCACAAGTGCTAAGCAACTGTAGCTGTTATGTGATGTAATATACAGGATCGTTCCATTATCTTAGGAAAAAAAATTATTTACGTCAATGACATTATTGAGTATATGAAAAGCTAACGGTATAATTACATTGTTTTTGTTTTTTTTTTTACAGATACGGTTATTTTTTTTTCTCCAAATATAATATCCAGCGCTCTTTTTGACCCCTTCTTTGTCATGTAATAGAACACACCTTTCTTTGAGCATGCGTAAACACGTTCCCTGTGAAGCATCCTTAGCTTTCCCGCGCATAAGATGTTACATTTTGAAACGTTCTCACCGTAAGGTTATTAGCAACGTTACATAGTTAGCTAAAATACTGCTTTGCTCTTCGCAGCTGATACTGTAAGTAACATATTTACGCATATTGTGAGCTGCAAAGCTAATCGTACCCCCAAAAGATACAGACACCCCTGGGAAAACCCCTAGGAAACATAGACAGGCTACCTTCACATTTCTCCTTTCCTTTCTGGCCAGCTCTGTCGCGTAATCTGCCTCTCGCGCAGTGCTCCGCCTTCTCAAAAAGCCTGTACGGGCTTCTCTCAGTTTGTTAAACTGATTGCTTGCATCTCCTTATCCCTCTCTCAGACATTCTGTCCTCTCTGACTTGTCATGGAGGAGCATGTTTAAACATTTGAAAAGAGACAAATGTTTGTTTGCAGTGTTTTGAATAACGTTCCTGTCTCTCTACAACCTCCTGTGTTTCTGTGCAAATCTGTGACCCAAGCGTGACAATATAAACCAATGGATTCACTTGACGAAGTCACACTGGAAATATTAAAAGGTAAGTTTCTAATCGACATTTACTGTTGCTGCAGTGCATTCTGTTTTTATAAATCCACAAGAATTCACCTGTCCACGTCGATACTAATAATCATTACAACACAAAACAGAAGTAGTGGGGCAAGCTAGTTTTGTGTAACCATTACATCAAATTTTTAAAATAAATGCAGGTGGTTATGTTATAAATATTTATTTTTTCATTTCTGGTTTTCACCTTTGCAATTTATCCAGCAAACACTGGCCTGAATTATAACTTCCACTGCATGCAGTTCTTGCATTCGAACATATTGGTACATTTAGTGCATCTCTTGCCATTTTAGGCCTTAATGAGTGGTTTGAGGCTGCACAACAACACCGGACTCTTTTTATTGAGCGCCATGATTGTTAGATTTCATATATACAGAGAGTTATTATGAAATAAATGTTAGTTAAATGTCATTGATTTATTTGTTACAGTGATTTATTTAAAAAGTTGTTAAAGACGTTCTGATACAGACTTCTGCTTGCTTAAAAATAAACTGAAATGTATCTTTCAAAAATGTGCATTGCACACGCCTCATGTTATTACCGGTAGTAAAAGTGAACACGTCCCAAGTCGCTTCTATTTGAGATACCTTTAAAGAAAAACTTTAAAATTTAGAGGCCAATATTTTAAAATTATGATCGATTTTGAGGTATCCACAATTGTAAGCTCAATGCTCGAATATAAAAAGATCACTGCACTTGAAACTGCAATGGGAGCACCTATCCCCCTTAACTTCGTTATCAATACCATACATGAGCGCGTCATATAAATATATATATTCTACAGTCAGCCCTGAGTGAGGTGGTGCTCTTTATTACTTTAATGGCACAGGTGAAGGCCCCAGTCTGAGTGAAATGTTAACGCCCTGCTAATTTTCTACACTCACAAATGAAGTTAGTAAGTCGTATGTATCGTGTCCTTGATCAGGCAACACAGTAAATACACCTCTGTAGGATATCTCTACTTGCCTAAAACCTCAGTATGATATACTTGTTCAGAAAGGAAACAAAATGTAAAACATTTATGAAAAGGTATCAGGATTTGCACTTGTACCATCTTTCAAGAAACTCTTAAACTTATAAAAGTTTGTAAATTTAGCACTTAAAGCCTAAAACCTGAGTTGGAAATGACTGCCGGTAATTGTGCAGATGACATCCAAATATGAATGAATTACTGGTCTTCTCTGTTGCTTTCAAGTTGCAAATGTTACAGAAGATCTTCTAGGGACTCTTTCACGTGAAGATCTGAACATTTCCTTTGAAGAAAACCTCATGGCCAGCAGTACATCAAGAGGTCAGCATTATTTATTTATTTATTTTTTTTAAGAAATATTGTTGAGCAAACAAAGTAGCTATTATCACTTTTGCTTTGTTCTTTTTGTTGAGATTAAAGGCTTCTGTAGCAACCTTTATGTCGGAAGTGTCCATGTCCTGATGATATTTGAGATCAAGCAGGGGAGAAATATAAATGATAATAGGGAAAAGGAGGACATTTATGATATGAAAGTGATGACAACATAAATATATATTTATTGATGTGGAAATTTGAAGAGTAGAAACTTGGGCTTGGTCCTTCTCAATTAAAATTTTCCATAATTCAATAAAAGCAGTTTGAAATGTCACACCTGAGCACAGGACAGCTCATCCATCCATCAAGGCTGTTTCCCCAACATGTCCACCTCACCATATGAATCTTTGTGTAAACACATATTTATGTATGTTTGTCATTTATACAAAGTCTGTATTAATTTACAAATGTTTTGATAAACTTTATCATGGCGCCAGAGAATGATAGCGTGTTACATGGTAATTAGCACACAGAAGTAAGAATTTCACAGTACTCATGTAGCACTTATTTAGTTCAATACAACATATTGTGAAAATACTCCATATCAATAGATATCTGAGCACACATCGTTTGTGTGTTTTATCAGGAAGTAAAGATGATGACGACTACTAATCTTGTTTTTAGTTACCTAAAAATTTTAACAATGAAAATATAAGTGGTCAGATATCTGAGCAATGCTGTCTTTGATTACTAATTTCATTTACATTAAATAAAAGTAAATATTTCCATTTATGTCAGGCTTCATCAAATTTCATAATTCATAAACAGTTTATTGATAACTGCTGACTATTTTCAATGTCCTTTTCCTGTATTTTATTTTTTTACAGGAGCTGCAGTTTTCTGTGCAGCAAGATAACTTACAAGACAGCTGCACATCTCCCTCCTCTTCTGAATGCAATGCTCTAAAAAATGCCAGTCTTTCGCCTGCCCCTCAATCCAGTGACCAAGGATGTCCCAGAAAACTTTGAAGAGAGGCCAGCCCCTCTAAAATCATTCAACTCCCAAGCCCTGAATACATCCTTCATAGTGACAGTGAGCTGGAGCAGGTCAGAAAACACTGCAGCGCACAGGGAAACAGGAGCATTGTATTCTTTCAAAGGATCTGCGCTGAAGATCAATTAGAACTACAGTGACCAACATAGTGTCCATACTGAGGACAACAACAAGGGAAGACAGATGTACCTCCAAACATGAGGTTTCTTCAATGGCAAAACGTATAGTCAAGTATTATCCAAACCTACGTGTAGCTGAAGATCAAAATTTATGGGTGAGTGTAAGTAACTCGTTTTTATTGGGGATTTAGACTGAGCAGTCACACCTTGTATTCACTTGCACACTTTTTAAAAGAGTGTAATCTCATTACAGGAACCTGTGTTTAAACAACTCCTGAAAAGGCTACAGAATATCTGCACACCTCAGAAGCGACAGGACTGTATGCCTCAAATAAATAAAGAGATGTCTCAGCATCACCACTGACAAGCCTGGTGCTGCTGAAATCGAGAATTCAGATGAGGCCGATTCCACTGCATCATTGGGGAATTCTATTGCTTCAGCAACGCTTGTTAACGTGTCACCTTCTAGTCGTACCCACGAAGTTACAGCAGAGAAAGAATGTGAACCATCTGGTAAGTGCACGATAGAGATGGTCATATCCCATCTTAGCTCAGACTGTTTAGAAAACACAACTGATTGGATTATTCATTTATATGTTTTTGCAGCTGTTGACACAATAGTTGACGGCCACTAAATACAGGCCGGGCACTACAACACACTACAGGACCTTTACAAGAAGACAAAGCCAAATAAATTTGCAGTTACCCAGCTCCTTGATCATGAATTTAATGCACAGAGGTCATTTATAGATTCTATGGGAGGCTTACCCATGCCTTAAAGAACTGGATCATGTAAGTACATAAAACACAGAGATTTGACTGAAATATTTTTGAAAATGGTTCTTAAAACAAAACATGTGCTGACTTAGAGTGTGTTTATTTTATAGGTAATGGATGAAATGCGTTGTATTCTTAGTTGGAATACAGTAATCCCTCCTCCATCGCGGGGGTTGCATTCCAGAGCCACCCGCAAAATAAGAAAATCCGTGAAGTAGAAACCATATGTTTATATGATTATTTTTATATTGTCATGCTTGGGTCACAGATTTGCGCAGAAACACAGGAGGTTGTAGAGAGACAGGAACATTATTCAAACACTGCAAACAAATATTTGTCTCTTTTTCAAAAGTTTAAACTGTGCTCCATGACAAGACAGAGATGACAGTTCCGTCTCACAATTAAAAGAATGCAAACATATCTTACCCTTCAAAGGAGTGCGTGTCAGGAGCAGTGACTGTCACAGAGATAGAGAAAAGCAAACAAATCAATAGGGCTGTTTGGCTTTTAAGTATGCGAAGCACCGCGGCACAAAGCTGTTGAAGGCGGCAGCTCACACCCCCTCCGTCAGGAGCAGAGAGGGAGAGAGAGAGACAGATAAAAATATCAATACGTGCCCTTCGTGCTTTTAAGTATGCGAAGCACCATGCAGCATGTCGTTTCAGGAAGCAGCTGCACAAAAGATAGCAACGTGAAGATAATCTTTCAGCATTTCTAGACGAGCGTCTGTATCGTCTAGGTGTGCAAACAGCCCCCCTGCTCAATCCCCCTACGTCAGGATCAGAGAAAGTCAGCGCAAGAGAGACAGAGAAAAGTAAGCTGGGTAGCTTCTCAGCCATCTGCCAATAGCATCCCTTGTATGAAATCAACTGGGCAAACCAACTGAGGAAGCATGTACCAGAAATTAAAAGACCCATTGTCCACAGAAACCCGCGAAGCAGCGAAAAATCCGCGATATATATTTAAATATGCTTACATATAAAATCCACGATGGAGTGAAGCCGCGAAAGGCGAAGCGCGATATAGCGAGGGATTACTGTAATCTTAACTACATCACAGAAGTTAAGAGCAGATGGACCAGTTTTTATGGAAAAGCCCAGCTGTATGGAGTAATGAAGAAGATCCTGAAGCCTCCACATATGCACGATGATGGTAACATTTGTCATGTGTATTTCATTCAAACTCATTTTATAGTTAGTTATGCACTTTACTCAGTGCTACAGCACGATAGGCCTAAATGAAAGTCAAATTGAAGTTGTTTAAAGTTATGAGATTTTGCAGTTGATGCTCAAAGGGTTGCACTTTTTTTATGCCATTTTTCCATAAAGACCAAGTCTATATTATAGTAAGCCAAACTTGGAGAAATTTTCATGCGAAATATTATTACTGCTCTCTTTGCCAGTAACTATTGATTTGTGAATTCCAGGTTCCCTTTTCTTCATTGTATTAGAAAGTTGTACTGTGTTATTCTGAAATAAAGTTTTCCCTTTAATTATGTTTTTAAAAAGCCATTTATTAGCATTGTAAATAGTTTTGTCTAGCATCTGTTTAAGACACAACAGAATAATAAACTGACTGACACTATCCTCTATTAGGTATAAATAATGAAGGAATATTTTAAAGAATACTTAAAACTTTAAATATGACCTATGTAAGGTTCATTTTAATTGTTCGTTCATGTTCTAGCATATTAGTAGGTAAAATAATACCAGACATCATATCATTTTTGTTATAAATGATTCTCAATTTAAAGCTTGCTGTATGTTGTTTTCATTAAAAGGAGAATGTTTGAGTTATATTAGAACATAATGCAAAAGATACTTAATAAGATTTTTTTTTTTTTCCATTAGTGAAAAATGCCATCTCCATGTTTAGAGCTCTACCCCCAAAAAAGCTGGGAAACAAAACATGAGGCATTAGTTCATGGCCTTAAGGTAAAACTTTGCATTTTTACATTGCTTAACGGAAAAATAAAGACAGTTACTGCAATTCTATCCATCTGTGACTGGCAGCAATTTTCAGGGTTGTTTTTAATGTTAGCTACAGGAACGACATTCTACATTAAACAGTTTGATTAAAAGGGCTCAACAGAATAGAACAATCTTCAATTTTTAGGGATTTCTTTGCTATTTCAATTACAAGCTGTGTATAACTGCTTCTGTTAAAATTAGCACATTAATTCAGTATTATAAATAAGTAAATGTATCATAAATCTGTATAGGACTACAGACGATAAAATAAATTCAACTTGTTTTCTTTGTTGGTTTTTGTTTGTCTTGAAGACCTCCGAGAGTCCTGATGCCTTTCTACAGCAAAGACTGACCACTGACTAGCGCTGCCCTTATTGTGGACCAAGATAACTGCATGCTGGCTATTGGAAGTCAGCCCAAGACAACTGTCCCTCAAGAAATGTTGCAGGAAGGTATCATGTAGTGCATAATAGTATGCCATAAGGTACATCTAACATGTCCTAAGTGCATTGCCGCTGTCCTCTCTGCAATTCAAACTGAAATATTACTGGACACAATGTGAAGGGAAAATACAAATATGCTAGAAGAAAAATTGTGTGAGCCAAATGTAGAACAGGAAATGCATGTCTATGATGTACTGTATATAATTACCATTACCATATTTGAAAATCAATTAGATAAATTGTAGATAATTTGATATTTTGTGGATTGTAACATGTTCAGTTGTATTTTCTTTGTCTTGTTTATTGGCAAAGTTACCACTGTTAAAATTTTGTTTATGTAATTAAGTGTGTTATGCAGTTCTGACTGTGACAAGATGATGACTGTCCTGAACTACATGTATAATAATGATATGGATGTGACGTTTGTGTTATATACAAGGTAATCTTCCTGTGTCAACTCATTTTCATGTGCTTATGTTTTTATGTTTCTGTATTGTAAACACAGCAGTAGTGCAGTTGGATAAATAAAGAGCAATGCAAATGATTATGTCTTTATTGTAAGTTATTTTATCTATTCGGGAAGCCAACATATATCAGGAAATTATATATTAACTAGCGACTTGGCGCACGCTACGCTGCGCGTTGGATGAGCACAGTTGAAGGACTCCCTGTTTAAACTCGCCTGGCAGTCGTGAACTGGGTCCTTCATCGCACCGCATTTGATTTTTGCATGGGAAAGAAAATTTCAAAACAAAACCCATGATTCACGAAGTGTGGGATGCAGACTAATCAGAATCGTATACATTGTGTAAATGGTTGTAAGGAAGAGGAGTGGAGACGCGTCGTTGCGGTAATGTCTGTGAGTGGTGAGTGTCAGTTTGTTGCGAGCGAGAACGGTGAGAGCGTTCACTCGGAGTTTCTTGGGAGACCGTACGTTTCTGTATATTACGGTTGTTTTGCAATCGTAAGGACCTGTCGTCGGGTGTCTCATTGGCACGCTTTTGCCTCTTTCTTTCGCGATCACGGCGTAATCTGTCCTCTCTTTGTAGGGGTTTCAGTTGCCTTTCGTTGTGCGGCAGAGACGCGTCGTTAAGCTAATCTGTGTGAATGCTGAGTGTCCGTTTCTTGCGAGCGACTGGCACGCCTTTGCCTGTTTGCTTTGCTGTAATGTGTCCTCTCTCGCAGGAGCAGGTTCAGTTGCCTTTTGTTTCGGCATTGTTTGATAAGGTCTCCTCCGTACAAGGGCACATGAAGACGAAAAGGCATAGTGGGCTGGAAGGGAGAAAATAGAAAATCACGGCTTGAAACACCCATCCGACTCAGACGCGGGGCTCGAAATACTCAAGTGCACATGTAGCAAAGTGTAAATGTTATTTATAATTTTTTTTTTTTTTTTGTTATGAACTTCCCCAAAAGAGTTGATCCCTGTAAATAGTTAATAATATATCAACAATATAATCTGTTGTAGTACGGGCGTTAATTAGCGTCACACCTCTCTACGGGGCGGCTATACAGCCAAAAGGAACCAGGACCCGGACACGGACACGGACACCGCGCTGGGCTTTTATTATATAGATTATGTGTCTTGAATGTAGGAATGAATTCCTAATTCAAACCTCTGCTAAAATATTTGGTTTCAATTTGAAATGAAGACCATCCTAAAAGGAGAGCACTGTGCTACTTTTACCTTATTCTTTTGTAGGTGAACTGAAATTTGTGGTATATATCATGCAAATATAGTTTAGCATGTGTTGAAATTAACTACTTTCAGGATTTTTTAAAAATCCAAGTCAATACATCTCACCCCATTGGCATATAATTTTGCTTATTTCAAGCATTTATTTCATAATAATCGTATATTTTTTTCTTATTCTGTGAATTTTGTAAAATAATTTTCCTGTTTTAAGATATATGCTCTGAGATTAAATATTGGACTACCTATTTCAAGATGAGCTAACTTGTTTCAAGTAACAAGACTTTCTTTCTCCACTGGTATTAAGAATTTTCCACTGATATTAGTGATTTATTCTTTTGTTCCTTGGCCTTCATTTTTCAGTGTGCTAAAATTCAGAATGCAAAACCAACTGAATTAAAAATTATTTTCTAATATTCAGTGTATTTCCACTGTAGAAAGTCTACCCATCCATCCATCCATTTTCTAACCCACTGAATCCGAACACAGGGTCACGGGGGTCTGCTGGAGCCAATCCCAGCCAACACAGGGCACAAGGCAGGAACCAATCCCGGGCAGGGTGCCAACCCACCGCAGTGTAGAAAGTCTAATCTCAAGTAATTTCTTCTAAAAAACAGCATTTTCCTACTTATTTCAAACCTTTGAACATCTATCAGAGTTTTCTTATTTCTAGACTGGAACTAACTTATTTTAAGATTTCTTGGCAAGTAAAATTATCTTGCTGCACGGACAGATAATTTCACTAATATTAAGTCATTTTCTCCTGAAATTCAGTGCTTTTATCTTATTTCTACGCTGTTTTTTTGTAGTGTGATTGCCAGATCGTCTCTGCTTATAAACCTCCTCAGGCTCCCCTTTCTCCTATACCTATTCTAGAAATCCCCTTTCAACGGGTGGAATTAGATATTGTAGGCCCTCTTCCTAAGAGTAAAAATGGGTATCAATATATGCTTGTGGTTGTTGGCTATGCAACACGATATCCGGAAGTGGCTGCTTTGAAAAAAGTTAATTCCTCCACTGTAGCCAAAGCTCTGTGAAATTTTAACTGATTAGGGCACGCCTTTAACTTCTCACATGATGAAACAATTGTGTGACAGCCTTGCCATTAACAAATTAAGTACCACTGTTTGCCATCCACAGACGAATGGTTTGACTGAACGATTTAATAAGACTTTAAAACAGATGATCAGTTGAGTTGCTAACGATGACCCAACATCTTGGGACTCTGTCCTGCCTTTTATCATGTTTGCGGTGAGGGAATCGTTGCAGGCATCCACTGGCTTGAGTCCTTTCGAGTTCTTGTTTGGTAGGCGCCCACAAGGCATCTTGGATGTTGTATGTGAGGAATGGACAGGGAATCAGGACAAAAGCTCACGGGCCGAGCTTTGCAAATTGGGTAATTTTGTTGCAAGACAGGATTTCTAAACTTTCATCTATCTCTGTGGAGCATCAGCAACGTGAGCAGGAAACCCAGAAACGTTTATACGATAGGCGCTGTAAGCTCCGTGAATTCAAACCTGGTGATCGTATTCTGGTTCTGATTCCATCTGACCCACACAAATTCCTAGCGAAATGGCAGGGCCCTGCCATTATTGTGGAGCGTATAGGGTCGGTGAATTACAAGATTAGAATACCGGGCTGGCATAAACCATTCCAGATTTTACATGTTAATCTCTTGAAGGAGTGGCATGACCTGCAGGGGGTTTACACTTCCTTGGCTGCTGTCTCTCAGAGCAATGTTGCCATTGGTGACAATTTGACTGACTCGCAAAAGACAGAGTTGTTATCTTTGACTGAACAGAACACTGATGTTTTTTGCACCCTGCCGAGCTTAACTCACCTTGCAGAACATAAAATCACTACTGACCCTGGTGTTAGGGTGTAGATGCGCCTGTTTCGGATCCTGGAAGCGCAACGGAATATCGTGTGCGAGGAAGTCAAACAGATGCTGGCATTGGGTGTAATTCGTGAAAGTAAAAGTGACTGGTGCAGTCCTTTTGTATTACAGTCCTTTCGTATTAGTCCCAAAGCAAGATGGTTCGGTTCACTTCTGCATTGATTTCAGGCGCTTGGATAAGGTCTCTAAATTTGATGCTTATCCAGTGCCCTGTGTTGACGAACTGTTCGGAAAAACTGGGTCAGGCAACCTATATCTCCACGCTAGATCTCACAAAAGGTTACTGGCAGGTGCCTCTTGAGGCTGGCAGTTGTGAGAAAACAACATTTGTGACTCCTGACAGACTTTATGAATTTACGAGACTCCTGTTTGGTCTTCATGGCGCATCTCTAACTTTCCATCGTATGATGGATCAGATCTTGCGTTCTCATTCCAAATATTCCGGGGCATACCTCGATGATGTTGTGATTTTCAGCAATGATTGGCAAACGCATTTAGAACATCTTCAGGTTGTCCTTGAAAGCTTGAGACAGGCTGGCTTGATAACTAACCCTATTCATCCATCCATCCATCCATCCTCTTCCGCTTATCCGAGATCGGGTCGCGGGGGCAGCAGCTTGAGCAGAGATGCCCAGACTTCCCTCTCCCCGGCCACTTCTTCTAGCTCTTCCAGGAGAATCCCAAGGTGTTCCCAGGCCAGCCGAGAGACATAGTCCCTCCAGCGTGTCCTGGGTCTTCCCCGGGGCCTCCTCCCGGTTGGACGTGCCCGGAACACCTCGCCAGGGAGGCGTCCAGGAGGCATCGATGCGGAGGAGCAGCGGCTCTACTCTGAGCCCCTCCTGGATGACTGAACTTCTCACCCTATCTTTAAGGGAGAGCCCAGACACCATGCGGAGGAAACTCATTTCAGCCGCTTGTATTCGCGATCTCGTTCTTCCGGTCACTATCCATAGCTCATGACCATAGGTGAGGGTAGGAACATAGATCGACTGGTAAATTGAGAGCTTTGCCTTATGGCTCAGCTCCTTTTTCACCACGACAGACCGATGCAGAGCCGCATTACTGCGGATGCCGCACCAATCCGCCTGTCAATCTCACGCTCCATTCTTCCCTCACTCGTGAACAAGACCCCGAGATACTTGAACTCCTCCACTTGGGGCAGGGTCTCGCCACCAACCCTGAGAGGGCACTCCACCCTTTTCTGGCTGAGGACCATGGTCTCAGATTTGGAGGTGCTGATTCCCATCCCAGCCGCTTCACACTCGGCTGTGAACCGATCCAGAGAGAGCTGAAGATCACGGCCTGATGAAGCAAACAGGACAACATCATCTGCAAAAAGCAGTGACCCAATCCTGAGTCCACCAAACCGGACCTCCTCAACGCCCTGGCTGTGCCTAGAAATTCTGTCCATAAAAGTTATGAACAGAATCGGTGACAAAGGGCAACCCTGGCGGAGTCCAACTCTCACTGGAAACGGGTTCGACTTACTGCCGGCAATGCGGACCAAGCTCTGGCACTGATCGTACAGGGACCGAACAGCCCTTATCAGGGGGTCTGGTACCCCATACTCTCGGAGTACCCCCCACAGGATTCCCCGAGGGACACAGTCGAATGCCTTTTCCAAGTCCACAAAACACATGTAGACTGGTTGGGCAAACTCCCATGAACCCTCTAGGACCCTGCTAAGGGTGTAAAGCTGGTCCACTGTTCCGTGACCAGGACGAAAACCACACTGTTCCTCCTGAATCCGAGGCTCAACTATCCGACGGACCCTCCTCTCTAGGACCCCTGAATAGACTTTTCCAGGGAGGCTGAGGAGTGTGATCCCTCTGTAGTTGGAACACACCCTCCGGTCCCCTTTCTTAAAGAGGGGGACCACCACCCCGGTCTGCCAATCCAGAGGCACTGTCCCTGATGTCCATGCGATGTTGCAGAGACGTGTCAACCAAGACAGTCCTACAACATCCAGAGCCTTGAGGAACTCCGGGCGCATCTCATCCACCCCTGGGGCCCTGTCACCAAGGAGTTTTTTGACCACCTCGGTGACCTCAGTCCCAGAGATGGGGGAGCCCACCTCTGAGTCCCCAGGCTCTGCTTCCACATTGGAAGGCATGTTAGTGGGATTGAGGAGGTCTTCGAAGTACTCCCTCCACCGACCCACAACGTCCCGAGTCGAGGTCAGCAGCGCACCATCCCCACCATATACAGTGTTGACACTGCACTGCTTCCCCTTTCTGAGACGCCGGATGGTGGACCAGAATCTCCTCGAAGCCGTACGAAAGTCGTTCTCCATGGCCTCCCCAAACTCCTCCCACACCCGAGTTTTTGCCTCAGCAACCACCAAAGCCGCATTCCGCTTGGCCTGCCAGTAACTACCAGCTGCCTCCAGAGTTCCACAGGACAAAAGGGTCCTGTAGGAGTCCTTCTTCAGCTTGACGGCATCCCTCACCACCGGTGTCCACCAACGGGTTCGGGAATTGCCGCCACGACAGGCACTGACCACCTTACGGCCACAGCTCTGGTCAGCTGCCTCAACAACAGAGGCACGGAACATGGCCCATTCGGACTCAATGTCCCCCACCTCCCTCAGGATGTGGTTGAAGTTCTGCCGGAGGTGGGAGTTGAAGCTACTTCTGACAGGGGGCTCTGCCAGACGTTCCCAGCAGACCCTCACAACACGTTTGGGCCTACCAGGCCTGACCGGCATCCTCCCCCACCATCGAAGCCAACTCACCACCAGGTGGTGATCAGTTGACAGCTCCGCCCATCTCTTCACCCGAGTGTCCAAGACATGTGGCCACAAGTCTGACGACACGACCACAAAGTCGATCATCGAACTGAGGCCTAGGGTGTCCTGGTGCCAAGTGCACATATGAACAGCCCTATGCTTGAACATGGTGTTCGTTATGGACAATCCGTGACGGGCACAGAAGTCCAATAACAAAACACCGCTTGGGTTCAGATCGGGGAGGCCATTCCTCCCAATCACGCCCTTCCAGGTCTCACTGTCATTGCCCACATGAGCATAGAAGTCTCCCAGTAGTACGAGGGAGTCCCCAGAAGGTGTGCCCTCCAGAACCCCCTCCAGGGACTCCAAAAAGGGTGGGTACTCCGAACTGCTGTTCGGTGCATACGCACAAACAACAGTTAGGACCCGTCCCCCCACCCGAAGGTGGAGGGAGGCTACCCTCTCGTCCACCGGCGTAAACCCCAATGAACAGGCTCCAAGTCGGGGGGCAATAAGTATACCCACACCCGCTCGACGCCTCTCACCGGGGGCAACTCCAGAGTGGTAGAGAGTCCAGCCCCTCTCTAGGAGATTGGTTCCAGAGTCCAAGCTGTGCATCGTGGTGAGTCCGACTATATCTAGCCGGAACCTCTCAACCTCGCGCACTAGCACAGGCTCCTTCACCTTTATTGAGGTGACATTCCACATCCCAAGAGCCAGCTTCTGTAGCCGAGGATCGGACCGCCAAGGTCCCCCGCATTCGGCCACCACCCAACTCACACTGCACCCGACCTCCTTGGCCCTTCTCATAGGTGGTGAGCCCATGGGAAGGGGGACCTACATTGCCTCTTCGGGCTGTGCCTGGCCGAGCTCCATGGGTGCAGGCCCGGCCACCAGGCGCTCGCCATCGAGCCCCACCTCCAGGTCTGGCTCCAGAGGGGGGCCCCGGTGACCCGTGTCCGGTCAAGGGAAAACGGCGTCCAAAGTTTTCTTTCATCATAGGAGGTTTGAACCGCTCTTTGTCTCATCCCTCACCTAGGACCAGTTTGCCTTGGGTGACCCTACCAGGGGCATAAAGCCCCGGACAACAGAGCTCCTAGGACACGCAAACCCCTCCACCACGATAAGGTGATGATATTCAGCCTCCAGTTAATCCAAAATGCTGCTGCAAGAATTATTACAAGAACAAGAAAATATGAACACATAACTCCAGTTCTTAAATCCTTACACTGTCTCCCGGTTAAGTTTAGGGCAGATTTCAAAATCCTTCTTCTAACATATAAAGCCTTAAATGGTGGAGGTCAGGCTTACTTGTCTGAACTTATCATGACTTTCAAACCTGAGCGCACATTAAGATCTCAAGATGCCGGTCTGCTTATGATCCCAAGGATTAATAAAATAACAGTGGGAGGTCGAGCTTTTAGTTAGACTGTGGAGTGGTCTGCCTGCTACTATAAGAGATGCCCCTTTGGTCTCAGCTTTCAAATCCCGGCTGAAGACTCACTACTTCAGTTTAGCATATCCTGACTAGAGCTGCTGATTAACTGTACAGACTGCATCTCTGTTGTTAGTCATTAGCACTAAAACATAAGTAACATGATAGTTATAATTTGTTACTAACCCTCACCTCTTCTGTTTCTCTTCTCGGTACTCAAATGTGGCACTTGGTGCCACAGCCCATCTGCCAAGTTGTTTTGCCTGCTTAAGGTAAAGTCATCCCTGATGGAGGATCGCAAGAATCGTGGGGTAGAGGGGCCCTTTCATCGGATTGGCTGGCTCCACACTGACTCAGCTGTGGAATGGCCAAATGGGGGAGGCTGCTTGATGGCTGAGGTCTCCAGGACTCTAAACAAATCCAAATCATATTATGTGATATCATCTACTGTTAAATTCTGCTCCGTACTTGTAAAATTTTTATTTTTATACTGTATTGAGGATTTGTTCTGTTCTGTGTATTGTATTATATTGTATTGACCCCCTTCTTTTTGACACCCACTGCACATCCAACCTACCTGGTAAGGGGGTCTCTTTTTGAACTGCCTTTTCCAAGGTTTCTTCCATTTTTTCCCTACAAGGGTTTTTTGGGAGTTTTTCCCTTGTCTTCTTAGAGAGTCAAGGCTGGGGGGCTGTCAAGAGGAAGGGCCTGTTAAAGCCCATTGAGACACTTTTTGTGTGATTTTGTATTGCATTGTATTGAATTTTGGGGTCCATGGGTGCCAGCAGGTGGTGCTGCTAGGAGCTGTGATCCTTGGTTTTCAGTACTTCTGATTAACCCAGAAGTACTTCCATAAGACTGAGCCCTGGCACCGGAAGCACCCCTGGGTCCAAGATGAAAGGAGATGCTCTACCACATCTGGGCGAGTTGGAGTTGGGTGGAAGGAGGACAAAGCTCACCTGGAGGTGTGAAGGTGAGGAAAGAGAAATAAAGAGGTATTGTGTGTATTGGAAAAGGCCTTGATAAGGTTAATAAGTCACTCATTTGAACCCAGGACTTGTGTTTGTGTGGTGGGGTATGAGGTTTAGGGTCTGCAATGCCTCCTACTGGCCACAAGATCTAAAGACACAATTTTTGAGGGAGTCCATGCATTGTAAAAGAGGTTGTGTCAGGGACCTCTGGAAATGTGCTAATTTGCTGGGTTTAGCTAACAGTAAGCCGAGTGCCGGAGTCACAGTCAGATGACTGGAGATAAGAGACTGTTGAATTCCAGTATTTTATACTTTATTTAATGGAACAAACAACTGAAAACAACAAAACAAACAAACATGCTGTAGGTAAACCAATATGGCGGAAGTAGAGTCTCTTGTGAACAGGCAACCACTTCTGGTCGAGGGCGTGAACGTATTAAACTTTCTTATCTTTATATAGTGAGTGTCATTGTTTCTTCTTAGTAGACATTTACTCAAGACCATATATGAACAATTGAACAGGGAACTGGAATAGCTGACAAAAAACAAAGTGTATGGTAGAACTGACTGCGACTTTCAAAAAGCCTTTGACTCGGTCGAATGAATTCTGAAACTAGAAGCTGTGGACATCAGAGGCGACCTACAAAACTGGAGCTCCAGTTGGTTATCCAACAGGAGACAAAGAGGACAGAGAAGAGGAGAACAGGGAGAGGTCAGCGCAGTAGCAGTGCTACATGAATGGGGACGTCTTAATGTGACGAGTCACATCTTTTATAGCGTTGCCCCGTTTATGTAGTCTGTTGTGTCTGTTTAAATGTTTTCCGTCTGGAAACAAAGGGGAAAGGAGAAAGCTGTAAAGCTGTGACCCCTCGAGGTAATTTTCCTGTCCATCCATCAATTCCATCCGGGTTATTTCCATATAAACAAGAGGACTAAAAAAACAGGAGAGACAGTTACCACCTGGACATTTACACCAAAGATCAATGTAAGACGTAATTTGCACCCTTTTCTTTCTTGGTGCTTGCCAACGCCAGACATTCAACTACAGCCATTCCTTGCTACACAAATCCCAGGGTTCTGGTTCATTCCATTACGCCGAGGATATCATGGTGAGACTGATTTTTGTTGGTTGGGGAAGGAGCAAACAACCATTACACCTGTGTGATATTTACTGTAGGACAATTCCAACCAGACAAGGTTTCTTCCATTAATCAACTTCAGTTTAATCTTTTGGACTTTCGTGTGTGTTGCTTGTTTTCTGTGTGTTGTATCTGTTTCATGTTCAGTGTGGGGACAAGGGAGGGTTTGTATTGTATATTTATTGCTGCACCTTTTATTATAACGTTCCATCGTTCACTTTTGGGGTTGTGTGAGTTATATATATATTGTTTGGAGTTTGTTTCACTTCTTTTCATTAATACAGTATATATTCACTTTGTTATTTTACATACTGTTTGCTTTTTTGCTTATTTTGTTCGTCGATTGGGGAAGTGAATTTGTAAGAAGTGTGGCTTGTTTAGTGTAACGTTCCCTCAGGTTGTCAGGCCACAGGTCTTGGCGGTGTAGTTGCCGGTCTGGACGATTGGGTCTGCCGTTACAATCGGTGGAGTCCCTCAGGGGTCTGTCTTTGGACCCTCATTACTTGTTCTGATTTACGTAAATGCCATTGATTGTGGTGTAGTTAGTAAACTCGTGACCTTGACTTAATCAACAGTCGGCATAAAAGGTCAGCCTTTTGCTAAGAACCTTATCTCATTAGTGGATAAAATCTTTAAATTTATTTTGACCTGTTGTGTGTTTTATCTTCTCATTTTGACTTATTGCCTGTTATTTGATCTTGTTTTTGCCTCTCTTCTGGGGTTATATTTATTTTTTTTTTTTGCCTTTTGACTGCTTCTCCTGGTTTACTCTCAAAATCAGTTCTCCTGTTGTTCTGCTGAGTCAGGACAATCTGAACTGCTTGTTGACTTCCCAAGTTGGTCCATCCCTTGATATCTTCCGGCCAGCTTCTTCTGCGTCTTCCTCATTTTCTCACGCCTTCCACCCTACCAAGCATCACTGCCTTTATCAGCCTCTTGTCTCCCATTTTGCATATTTGCCCAAAGAACTGAAGATTCCTTGCTTTATTCATGTTAACAACCATCATTCCTCCATTCAGATCTTCACAAACCTTTCTGTTTCTCACCATATCCTTCCTGCATATTCTCAATATTTTCAAATAAACACACCATTTCAAATGCATTCAACTTTCTTAAATATTCTGCTTTTAGAGTCCAGGATTCACATTTTGCTGCCTCCAGACTCACAAGAGCACTACTTGCTCTCCCAGTTCTCCATTTTATTTTTTGCCTTCTTGTCCTTCTTTCTGGTTATCAGACTTCTCAAATATATGAACTGCTGTTTTCTGATGTTTTCATAAATGTGCTTCATGGCTGTTGTCCGTCTCCATCACTTTCATCTTGTCCTTGTCGACAAGCAGTCCAATTCTTCATCAGCTTCACACTCTTCTGTTAACTGAGCTGGCAGTTGGTCCTCCTCTTCCTCCCACAGATTGGTGTCATCTGCAAATCGTAGTGGTGGCTCCCTGTATTATCACACCACCATGGTCTTGCACTTCCATCCTTTCCAGTTTAAAGTTTAAAACTAACTGGTAACCAGTGTAAAGAAGTCAGAATTGGAGATAGAGAGGCAAACTTGCTTACCCCAAACCAAACAATGATCAGCAGCATTTTGAACCAACTACAACCTACATATCAGGGGGTTCCTAATCCTGGAATACAATGAGTTATAGTAAACAAGCCAAGAAAAGATAAAAGCAGGAGTGACTTTCTCAAGATCCCAGGAGATACAAACACCTTGACTAAAAGACGAAACTGGAAATAGCAGCTCTTGACCACAAAATTAATCTGTTTCTTAAAAGAGAGGTTACTATTAAAAATAACTGTCAATAATAATTGATGGACATGAGAGATCAATAATCCAAATTACTTTCACCCTCAGGTGAGTCCCTTCATTTTAGACTTGTCAAGTCACGTCTGTGTCAGGAGCAGTTGGATTAAACAGAAGAGAACAGACAGCCATGGCCTTTCTTTTCAAAGAGCTGTAGTGCCAAGATCTCGAACTAAAATCGACTCTTCTAGGCCCAAATAGGAGTTTGTCAACATTAAGTGGTCATCCTCTTCTGTAGTCTTAGTGGAGCTCATGAAGACCCCTCATGTGTGTACATTTGTCAGTATATGGCACATTGACAGGGCACCTCATTTGTTACCATTGTCCTAAACAAAGCTCTTTACTAGAATAAGAGACTCATTTGAAATAAATAAAGCAGGATGTCCATTCTTTTCTATCAAGTATGAGCAGCTCATCCAATGGTCCACCATTCAGTTGGCAGCGCCACACATGGCAAGCTCTGCCAGTTCACCTTAAAAACAACTCCATCTCTGCAATAGTCACATCTCTGGTCTTTGCTGTTTCATGTAACCAAGCGTCAGGCACATGGAGCCGACACAGAAGTTAGTAAAGATGAAAATAAAGAAGAAGTTGACCATTCACCTTTACAAACAGATAATCTCAAAAATGGAGTGTTGCTCTTTTTTATTGCTGCTTACATTTTAGAAATGCAGTAAATTGTTTGTTTCTGTGGCACTTAAACACATTTAAACAACCATTTAGCAACTATCCATGAAAAGTACCACAAATACAATACAATACAATATAATACGCCCTCGACCCTCTGCTGTTTGCATACCAGGAGAAGGTGGGAGCGGAGGATGCCATCATCTACATGCTACACTGATCCCTCTCCCACTTGGACAGAGGCAGTGGTGCTGTAAGAATTATGTTTCTAGACTTCTCTAGCGCCTTCAACACCATCCAACCTCTGCTCATCAGGGACAAGCTGACAGAGATGGGAGTTGATTCATACCTAGTGGCATGGATCGTGGACTTAAAGACAGACCTCAGTATGTGCGTCTTAGGAACTGCAGGTCTGACATTGTGGTCAACAACACAGGAGCGCCACAGGGGACTGTATTTTCTCCGGTCCTGTTCAGCCTATATACATTGGACTTCCAATACAACTCGGAGTCCTGCCACGTGCAAAAGTTCGCTGACGACACTGCTATCGTGGGCTGCATCAGGAGTGGGCAGGAGGAGGAGTATAGGAACCTAATCAAGGACTTTGTTAAATGGTGTGACTCAAACCACCTACAACTGAACACCAGCAAAACCAAGGAGCCGGTGGTGGATTTTAGGAGGACCAGGCCCCTCATGGACCCTGTGATCATCAGAGATGACTGTGTGCAGATGGTGCAGACCTATAAATACCTGGGAGTGCAGCTGGATGATAAACTGGACTGGACTGCCAATACTGATTCTCTGTGTAAGAAAGGACAGAGCCGACTATACTTCATTAGAAGGCAGGCGTCCTTCAACATCAATAAGATGCTGCAGATGTTCTATCAGACAGTTGTAGCGAGCGCCCTCTTCTACAAGGTGGTGTGCTGGGGAGGCAGCATAAAGAAGAGGGACGCCTCACACCTGGACAAACTGATGAGGAAGGCAGGCTCTATTATAGACACGGAGCTGGACAGTCTGAAATCCGTGGCAGAGTGATGGGCTCTGAGCAGACTCCTGTCAATTCTGGAGAATCCACTGTATCCACTAAACAGGATCATCTCCAGACAGAGGAGCAGCTTCAGAGACAGACTGCTGTCACCGTCCTGCTCCACTGACAGACTGAGCATTATTCAAAGTTATTGTCTGTTTTTACCTGCATTTTTATTACTCTTTAATTTAATATTGTTTTTTTTTGTATCAGTATGTTGCTGCTGGAGTATGTGAATTTCCCCTTGGGATTAATAAAGTATCTATCTATCTATCTATCTATCTATCTATCTATCTATCTATCTATCTATCTATCTATCTATCTATCTATCTATCTATCTATCTATCTATCTATCTGTGCATCAGCCGTTTGTCGATTATAAAATTAGATTCTTATTGTAGATGATAAAGAGGCCTTTGGCAGTGTGGATGGTGGAGGCCTAAAGAGGAGCTAAGAGACTGTGAAGTTCTGACGATAAGAGAGACGACACATAAAGTAAGGGCACAAGATCAGCTGTCAAAATATTTCCACATTCATCAAGGGCTCAGGCAAGAGGATGCTCTGTCAGCAATGTCACTTATCTAAGTTTAGCGTTTGTAGTAAGGAAGCTAAATGGAAATTTTGGTGGCCATATTTATAACAGAACTAGCAGTGTTAGGCTTTGCGAAACAATGGGCCGCCATTCTGGGGCCTTCAGTTCATCGGGTCAATCAGAAATGCTTTTCTGTGTACACCATTTGTAGGTTTTTTAACCCAGGGCTAATATTATGGGTATTAGGTAAAATGTTGTAGTTAAGGTTTTGGACTTCAGAGCCTGAGGTTGTGGCTTCAAATCCCACTACTGACACCACTGTGTGACACTGAGCACCTCACTGCACCTGCCTCTGCTCCAATTGGAATATCACATAATGAAATGTGACGAAAGTGCATCTCAAGTGTTGTAAGTCACTTTGTATAAAAGTGTCAGCCAAATAAGAAATTAAGTCACTGGAGCTGATTATTCTTGAACATGTTATACACAAATGTCCAGGAGCAAAACATTCCTGCTTTTCTCAGTAACTCAGCTTTTGTTGACGGTCATTGCAAAGCACAATTTTACAGTAAAGTGTATTCTTTTGACTTGAAACAGGTACATAGTTGGAACAACGTGACATCTGACTAAGTGATATCATTATCATTATTAGATGCTTATGATTTTTTTTTTGTTCACGTTGTTCAAATATTTGTATATGTGTTTTTTATCACTTGTATATTCATGCTTGTATTTATTTATTTTGCCCTAGCTATGGGCAGACAATAAAGTGCCAGCACTAAATCGTGTTTTACAAACAGCAATGATGTTTACAGGCTGCACAATTAGCCCATGAAATGAATGGAATGTTTTTATTTCTGGGCTTGTTTTCTTCTAGTGGAAAAAAGAACTACTGGTACTCTGATTTGGAGTTTGGGGGGGGGGGGGGGGGGGGGGGGGGCTTTAACACACTGTTTTAGAGAGCAGGAGGACGGGGCATCCCTGCTCAAATTAAGCAGATGTCTATGTAAATATAAGGGATTCTTTTCAAAGTCCATAGGTGTGAATGCATATTACAGTGGACCAGCTCGTGTAGGACCTGTTAAGTTTAAACTGATGCTGTGGACCCAGGTGTCAGGGTCATAGCCCCCTCTGTTACTGTCACACGTGGCCTATGAATGTATGTATATAAAATCAAAGAGTGGACGAAGGGAGTCCCTTTGTGCTTTCATGCACGTTCATATAAAGGTATATAATTGATCACAGCCTATATTGTATATTCTTGGGATTAATAAAGTATCTATCTATCTATCTATCTATCTATCTATCTATCTATCTATCTATCTATCTATCTATCTATCTATCTATCTATCTATCTATCTATCTAAGTGGTGATGGGCTTATCGCTATTGATCATGTATATAATTAAGAAAACAATCAGGGGCTTGAGCCTCTGAAACCTCTACCCCCTCATTGCGTGTGGTCCAGGCTTCTGTTGGATCTGAGGACACCACGTCCACATCTACTTTCCTCTCCATCCCTACACTCACGGCCACAGTGCTGTCACTTTATAGTGCACTTGCTAACCGTTAAGATTTACATCTTTATTGAGCTTTGCTGAAGTTTCTCCTTCTCTTTCAGACCTCATTGAACATGCCAAATGTCATCACATTTCTTTTGTCCTGTCCAGTACACCGCCCTTTCTTCACTCATACATCCATCCTATTGGTTAGTGCTTCTGTTCAGCCCACCAATTGCTTCTACTCTGGTCTTCATTTGCATAAAGCAAACTCTCAGGGTAAAACACAGCAATGCATTAGCATAATATTAATAAATATCAACAAATATAAAATCATGGGTCAGCTAATTTCAATAATGTCAACAAATTTCAATCAAATCAGTCAAATCATTTTTGAGATTTTGGGGCATTTAGTTTAAGTTACCCCTATGTACAGAAATGCCCTTTTTTAGAGGATGACTTCTGCCCTCGATGTGTCATCCTGTCAGATCTCAGTGTTTTAACTAAACAGGAAATCATGAGTGAATGAGCCCCTCAACTTTAAATCATAAATGTGTATATGGAGATGCCGTGGTGTTTAGCCCATGAAGATGTTGTGCTGATTGTTAGAAAGCAAAATATCCTGAAAGAGACAACTAGAGTACTTGAAAATCAATGTTAAAAAATACGGAGGTCTGCAAATCAATTAGCAAAAAACAAAATATACATTGAGCACAAAGAGTAGAGCAAGATAAGATTGCTAAATACAGCAATCACAAAGTTGAGATTTTGAATGAATGCAAATATTTAGGAGTATTTTATAATGAAAACTATGAGAAAGATTCTGAAATTAAAGCAAGACGAGTCATGGTAAACAAGTCCTAGGATAGTGAGATGGTGATAGAACCCTTAAGAAATAAATCCTAACCCACAAGGCAGTAGAAGTGTTAGATGGCTAAGAAAGCGCTGGCTGAAAGAAGTGGAGGCTGATTTGAGTAAACTCCAAATGAGAGTCAAGTCGAGTCAAGTTGGGGAGCATGCACTGGTACAGCACATTGCTGCACCCTCTACATGACGAAACAACTCAGGATCCCAGTTGGCAACCCTCCCAAGCAGACACGCCGTCCAGTCCCACCTTCCAGATATGACCCTCTATCTGCTGCAGCCAGGTGTTACATGGGCAACCCTTCGGCCTGGTCCAGCCTCTCAGGTCCCCAACAATGAGGATCTTACAAGCCGGATCACCCTCAGGGAAATGCGGCACATGGCCGTAGTGATGTAACTGACGCTCCTTCACAATGCAGGTTATGTGCCTCATTCGGGACTCCATGAGCAACCGCAAAGTCAAACCAACGGTACCCAAGGATTTTCCGGAGAGACACAGTACCAAAGGAGTCCAGTCTTCATCTCAGGTCACTGGATAGCGTCCATGTCTCGCAACCATATAGTAAGACAGGAAGCACCAGGGGTCTCATGTATAAACGGTGCGTACGCACAGAAATGTTGCGTAAGAATGTTTCCACGTTCAAATCGCGATATATAAAACCTACACTTGGCATAAAGCCACGCACATTTCCAATGTAGCTCATACCCTGGCATACGCAAGTTCTCCGCTCGGTTTTGCAGACTGGCGGCATCCAGTGTAAAAGCAGTGCTACTGTTCCTGTGTGGTTACCCTTTCTTTTTTAGATCCACATCCCTGATGAGGCTTTATAAATACACTGAAACTAACTGTATATTGTTTATTAGTTTAATGCATCTGATTGTAATTAACCTGTAACAATATAATGGTCCACAGATTGGTCAAACTATTCCAAATACCTTAACTGCTTTAGTGTTGTTACTCTCACTGCACCTTCTTCTTCTTCTTTCAGCTGCTCCTGTTAAGGTGTTGCCACAGCAGATCATCTTTTTCCATATTACTCTCACTGCACCACTCAGAGCAGCTGATTGGAAAGAGAATTATCAGTATACAGCATCAAGCACACGCTGCCTCAGCCATGCATCCTATTTGAACTGCTTCTCACATGGCAAACGCTTCAGAGCCTTTCCTGTACGGACCTCACGGTTCAGAAAGAGTTTCATCCCAAGAGCTCTAAACTCAATCAATCAGTTCATCAAGTGCTCCATGTAGAACTGTCTGGACATATAAGTCCAATCACCTCACCGTAAACCTGCGATACAGTTATAATATTGCACAACCTGAGCCACTTTATAAAGTGCGTATTTACATATGATGACGATATAATTTTTAAGATGAAATGCAGCAAAATATGTTTATTATATTATACAGATAAAACTTTAACTTCATTTAAATAATCTATATTGTTAATAATTAAAGGTCACGGTGTTGCTACGCTAGCAAGGATCTGACGCTCCGCTCACGGATTGTTCCTGCCTCGCACTGTATTGCTTCATTGGGACTGGCGTGAAGAATAGAATAATTAAACATGTACTACGAAGATATTTCAATGTTCCTTACACAGTTTTGAAGAATCGGCGTTCTAAGCTTACAGATGGCTTAACGTTTATTACAGAGCTGATTGTGTGGCGATCGGTTACTTGGAGAAAGAAAAGGAAGGACAGGAATTGGAGGTTAGTACGTTTGAAAGAGACAGTACTGGAGGGGCGGCCTTAGGTATGTGCAAACTGTGCACCTGCACAGGGCCGCCAAATCCCAGGGGCCACCACACCAATATATATTGAATATAAAACAGAAAGAGAAAATAACAACACAGCTAAAAATGCAGCGGCAAATTTCGGCAGAAGTTAAACACTTGTGTCATGAGCACGAGGCGGCTATGCAGTGTCCGCAACGGATGTGGCCATCCACCGTGCATAAAATACCATATTGACATTGGCGGGCGAAGGGGCCACCGATTCTTTCTCTGCCCAGGGCCGCCACGAGCCTAGAGCCACCCCTGAGTACTGCTGCAATAAATTATTTCATCGAAGGTCGCGCACAATCACTGCGCCACCGTATTCCCATGTTTAATAACACGCTTTAACTCCTATCATCATGAAAATGATATCACGTATACATCTCAGTATTTTAATTATTCAGAGAGCTGTAATATCACAAATGTAATGGATTCTGTGTCCTATTCAAGGAAGAGAAAGTCCATTTAAGAAGCACGTAGAGATTTACACACATAGAGCACATAGAAGAACACATACAAAACAAATCATTTAACGTGCTACTTTAATTCCGATGTGATTTGAGAAACTAGTTAATTAAACGATTTTAAGATGAAGTTTATGATGTTCTACTTTAATGACAAAATAAACTACGTGATAAGTTGACAATTCGTGCTTTTTTCCCCACTGTGTGCCTATTTTTTTTCTCTGTACCCTAATAAGCTTTCATATGACACTCACACGGTGGGCTATGACTCGCCTTTTCACGGCGACTTTGATATCTGACAACTTTTTTATTTTGGGCACTGTGCAATGTTGTGAACTTGAGCTTTCGAGTTTCTCCGACACTCTATGTCACTTGATCAACTTCCTTATGTTGTTTATCCCACTGTTTAAACCAACAAATAGTAAGTTTTTCTTTGCCTCCACATGGTATTTGCTGAATTTCTTCTATTTTCCCTCGTGCTTTTGCCATTGCCTTTTCACAGAGCTGAGCTTAAGGGCTATTTATATTGATTTGCATATTCAACGAGGCGTAATTCTGGGAGGAGTTTGGGGAGTGGCAGCAGGTGCATGCATGTGTTTTACTTTTCATGCTGACCGGGATTTATGGACCGGAAGAACGTGGAAATTGGCGAACGCACAGATTTATGTATCTGGATTTGTTTGTGCGTATGACCATTTCCGCTTTTGTGCTTATGCCATGTTATAGTGTGAGTTCTACACACGACGTTATACATGAGGCCCCTGGTGATAAATACGTTTGCCGTGAAGCTTTTTTGGTTGCTCATGGAGGGATATCTGACCTGAAACAGCACAGTACGGGTGCTACCCATGGCCAACCTTCTAAAAAGCAGATAACATAGATTGAAAATCCTTTATTCCTTATACCTCACTCAGACTTCCCCCAAAGCAAACATGGTAAGTTGACGGAATTTAATTAGCGGCATTTTACCCTCTGTAGCCTACATTATGCAATAATCAGTGCAAATTCATCATACTGATATTTCCATCCATTTGGTGTTGAATGTTAAGATAGTTAGACTTATTTTATAATTTATAAATGATACATTCTATGACAACGTGTAATCCAATTAAATTTTCGCTCTAATTAATGATCTCCTCTCCAGGTAAAGGTGGCGGAGTTGACTAATGTGGATCCCAGTGTTTGTCACTGTCTTAGCTCTAGCACTGCTGATTGTACACAAAAGCTGAACTAGGATTTGATGTTTTTCTTTTTTTAATATTCAATATATTTTTAACATATATTCAACATATTTTTTTGTATTGAAAATTAAACAGTGAGTTATAGCTGCTTAATAGAAAAATAATATACTGTAAGGAAAAAACAATATATTGCAATTAAAATGCAGTTAATTTTGATTAAAAATTTCAGTCATTTGATTAATATGTTACTTACCCCATGTAGACTGTAGTGATAACCAAGAAAAAATTGTAATCTCATGTTTTCGTGGCTCTTTCACTTCCTCATCTCCTATGTCACATACTCGGGATGTGCTCGTTGGTACTCGTTGGTATATTTTCCTCTTGATAGCCTCTTGTACTTTGTTGTTCCACTAAATACTTGTTTTTTGATAAATTACCTTGCAGGTTTCATCTTTCCAAGGACTTCGATAACATGGATTATAAGTGTATAAAATAATAATGATGTGGACTAATGAAGCTAGAGTATGCTTAAAACTCAGCCACTGTTGGCCTAAACAAGTACATCAAATTAGGAAAAGATAAGTTAAGGCTACTAAGGGACCATAACGCTGGCAATGATGAGTTCTCTTTTCAAGAACTGAAGTTTTATAGGTGGAATTCCAAGAGTCGTGACCACCTTGATGTCACTGCTGAAGGACCACCCCTCAGCCTTTATATTTGACTGTCCCACTTTAAAGAACTTCTGCCTGAACTGGAAACACATCCAGCGTGGAGCCCTGGAAGTACTCCTGGGTCTGGCATAAAAGAAGCCGAATTTCCTGTATGGACAGTCAGAGTCAGGAGGGGAGTGGATGAGACGATATGGCAGGTGTGGAAGAAGATAATACAAAGATTTTATATTGTACTATTGTGGAAAGGATTTGCAGGTACTGCAAAATAAAAAGAAATATCTTCAGTTTGATCCCAGGACTGTATTGTGTAGTTGTGTTTGGGGGTTTGGGACGCTACTACACCCCCTACTGGTCACAATGGCATAAACTTAAAACATTACTGGTGAATATGGACAGAATAAAAGAGGAAGTATTAAACTTAACTTACAAAGTACTCTTACATATGAAGCTGAAAAAATTGCTACCATTTTAATGATTATTTCATTTCATACGTTAGAGAACTCGGTGCTAACTTTGATTTTTCTTTTCAATCTTCAGGTTCTTTTAAAGTAGTATCTCACTTTATCTCATTTTGTTTTTTTTGTGACTCAAAATGAATTATTGGTTGTACTTTGCTTTTAAAAATTCTTACTCTACTGATATATACAGTATGGCTTAAGTACACAGTTTGTGAAAACATATGCACATAGTTGTATTCCTTTGTTTCATTATCTTATTAATCTTTGTATTAGATTGGCTCTTGTTCCCACCTGTTAGAAAACTGATCAAATTATTCCAATTTCTAAAGAGGATTCT